>NC_081411.1:616553883-616786383 GCF_030272615.1 Cryptomeria japonica | reverse complement strand
AGAGAGAAATGGAACATCTCTTGGGAAGTTGAGTTATTCCATATAACTCCATAACTTGCACCAAGAGTCCCATTGGTGTGTGGACTAGTCTTGAATTCGTATTTTTTGTTTCATCACACCACTTTTCCCACACACATTTCCGGTACCCATCATGGGGTATAACCCCATTTATCAAATCATTTTTGATGTAGGACTAACATTGCAGGTACGCGGAAAATATGAATTAGCGCGTTGGTACCATTCTTTAGCGCATTTGGTCTATCTGTCCATGCATACCGCTCACTGTTTAGCGTGTTGGACCCAAAACTTAGCGCATTCCGTAATAACCTCAATGCATAACCTTTCTGTTGATTCCTATAAAGCCTCATCACTTTAAAGCATTAGTTTAGTGCATCCATACAACAACATAGTGCATCTGGGTCTTCTGTTAGCGCATTGGTGTGATTCTATAGCACATCTGGTCTGTAGATTAGCGCATAACAGACACAGAG
Source organism: Cryptomeria japonica (assembly GCF_030272615.1). NCBI lineage: Eukaryota > Viridiplantae > Streptophyta > Pinopsida > Cupressales > Cupressaceae > Cryptomeria > Cryptomeria japonica. Next base: position 616,785,892 of record NC_081411.1, on the reverse strand, counting down.
GAAAAAAAATAGTTGTAACTGAGACCAAAAATTAGACTTGTAGAAGTCCATCTTGAAAAACTCTTTTTGCTAATTGGTGTTTTATTGCAGGTCGCTAACATTTGTTTGCAGGGTTGGGAGATTTCATTTTACTATTTTAGGCATTTTGATTAAATTTTCTTGTTTCTAACTTTGTTAAGTTAGTTATTTGAAGTATTTTTCATTTCCTTATTGGTAAAAATGAACTCATTTTCCTTTTGGGTTACTTTAAAAGAACAACAACAACAAAAAATAAAAATCTTCAATCTTGCTTTCATAGGGAGAAAAATGATTTATTTTCGGATTTAAAAAGAACAAGACAAATTTTATTTGTGCAAAGTATAAAACGAACCTCACCATCCTTTGGTGTTTAAAAGGATCCATTTCATTTTTTTTGCATAAGTTAAAGAACCTCATTTTTCAAGTTCTAGATAAAGCAAAAGAGGGAAATCCTTCCCCTATCAAATTTTTTGTTGTTGACCATATCAAAGAATTTTCTTTGTTGACCAGGATTTCTTTACTTAGATTAAAAAAAATCACTGATTTGAGAGTTAAAAAGAACACCATGCCTTTTTGGAGCAACATCTCCCAATAGAAGTTAGCAAATCACTGAATTGAAAGGTTAAAAAGAAACATTTTGTGCCTTGTCTCAAAAGTGGAAGGTATATGCTCTCCCCTTAACTGGGTGACCAAAAATCCAAACCACTCTTAAGCTTTCTATAATTCAAGCATTAAATCCTTTAGCAAGCCTTCCCTCCCAAGTTTCTCTTAGAGCGCCATTTAAATGGTCGGTGAGAGGGCAATGACCTAAGTGGAAAATGACTTTATCGCCAAGTGTTCCAACCCACTATAATCAAAAGTGGAGGATGATGAAATTCCTTTCAAAGGTTTTTCTCAGCGATTAGCCTTCCCCCTGTATCTTTATGATACATAAAGCCTTTGTTCTAAAGGTTGGGAAGCCTCTCGAGGGAGTTTATCACTGAAGACCGAACATGAAGCTTGATTACTAACTTTAGCAATAAAAACCTTGAGTCGAGTCAGTATTCAAACATCCTCAATATCATAGTGCAAGGGTGGGGAAGAATCCGCCCCCAAGATTACTCACCATATATCTCCCAAGATAACTACCCAATTGTGAAGCAATTCACTTTGGGTTAATTTCTGGCAAAAGGTAAAAAATTGAGAGAACCTTGCAGCCGGACAATGGGTCCTGCCCCATGAGCGATCACTCAAGAGTGCACTCGTCGGCAGCGGGGAATTAAATTTGCTGGTTGGTGTTGGGCATATAACTCTCTTTTTTAAGAGTCTATGTATTTTCCCTTCACCTGGTTACAATTTCTCTATCTCTTTGGATACTTAAAGAAAAGAACTATGAATCTAACAAACTACACCAAGAGTTACTATTAAGCAGCACAAAGTCTCCTTGAAGGTAACACTAACTCAAACTGATTATTACAAATAAAACAATTAGAAACTTAGCTTGTAGCTCAAAGTCTTCAAGTATAAATTTCTAATCCTTTAAACTACAAGTAACTGTAGCAATACAAAGCTTACCACTAGTTACTTAATTTATCAGAAGGTTTCCCAAATATGATAAGAGCACATAGTCTACTTGCACAATTCAGGAGCTTTTTAACCCACATAACAATATCTTCAAAATAAAAGAAATAAAGAACATATATATTCAATGGACATAGGAACATTAAATTATACAAACAATTTTCTTGATACAACATAAAGTTTGAGATCAACAAAACTGTTTTCTTTATTTTCTTGATAGAATTTTCACCACAAAAGCCCAAAGTCTTAGTTGGGATAAAAATTTTGCAGAGTTTTGCTAAGCATGAAAAAAGATAAATATTTACAAATTAGGTCCTCCTTATATAGGAAAAGAAGTTGAGAAAAAGGTGGGCACAGTTGACTTATTCAACTGTGCAGTCCCATTTTACAACAACTACAACATAAAGAAAATGTGCAGCTGCATAAAAATTGACAACATCTATTGGTGCAACTGCATAAAGAAAAGGTGCCAAAAAGAGGACACTTCATTCTTCATTCTCCTTCTCATTGGATTTATGAAAATCTTCAAACTTAGCTAGGATAGCTTTCATCTTTGCTTCGTTCGACATCAGGGTAGAACTTGTAATCACTCGAACACAGGAAATTGCATCTTCAATCTTTACCTGTTTCTTTTTAACATCCTTCAACATGGATATGAGGACTTCAAAAGTGACCTGGATCTCTAATAGCTTATCAAATGTATCAAGTGAGAAATCTTGTCCCGTGTAGTGATCCATCAAGGAAAGGAATTCTTGCGTGACAACTTCAGCAGTGACGAGATTCTGATCGCCATCATATAAATAACAAGGAAGATCAACAACTTTGGCAAAAATGAGATCAACCTCATCATCACCTTCTTTCTTCTCCCGGTCCAGTTCCACAATCATTAACCTTATTGTCTCTTTCTTATGAGACAATAAAGACAAGATCTAGATGTACTTCTCCCTTGTGGGAATTACCTTATTTTCAACAAGGACATCTATCTTGAAGTCCTCCATTTTGCTCCAAAAGGTAGTAATTTTCACAACTTCATCAATCTCTTTTGATAAAGAGGTTTTGAGTCCTTGCATCTGACTCTGGATTACTTCATAATCCAACAATAGTCCCACTGTTGAACTCAAAAGATGAGAGCCTTCTGACCTTAGCCATGAAATCCACTCATCCATCACTCGACCTTTAGCTCCCACCTGTTCAATCTTCTTTAGAGCTTCGGTATCTATTGAGGATCCTATGGGCTCAATTTATTGAGAAGATTGTGTGACCTTTAGAAGAACATTGGTCAATTGTTCACACTTCTGCTTCAAGATATTTTTCTCATCCCTCTCTTGATCCAATCTCCTCAACAAAGAATTAAAGGTTGTCTAAGAATCCAATTTAACACTCTCATGTGTTTCCACCCCAAGCTCTATGACCTGCATGGTATAATATTCAGATTGTATGTTGCCTTTGTCCTTATCTAATGATGGCACCATAACCTCATCATACTTTCTCTTAGAAGCTAGGTCTACTACCACCCAAGATACCGTCTTTGGCTTCTTTGTTCCCTTAGGCTTTGGAGGAACCAAAAGCTCAAAGTGAAACTCATCTAGAGAAATTACCTATTTTTTCCTCTTAGGGGCCACTACTTCCATCCAAGGGGGTAATTCTAGATTGGCCGATGGAGTAGTAGCTCCTTGCCAATTTTGAGTTGAAGTTTTGAGAGCAAGTTAATTGGAGCTTGGAGAGGTTATGAGTGTTATTGATGGCACCAATATTGAAGTATCTAGTGGAACATTTGCTGCAGCTGACACCTCTTCAATTACAGATGAGAGAGTTGAAGGTGCCATGAATGCAACTTCAGCACTGACCAATGGTGGAATTTCTGTGGTGATGGTGGTAGTGACAGGTAAGTCTATTGAAACCTATTCTGCAAGTGCCTCTTCCAAGGCTTCATTAAAATCCATCATCATGGATTCAATAGTAGATGAAGGGATATCATCTAGACTGGAGAAGTTGGTTATTGTGAAAACCTGATTAGTGGCCTCCGATTGCACCATGCCCATACTTAGATCCCCATCTGGAAAATCCTCATCCTCTTGGTCAGAGTCAGAGTCAATAGAGTGGATGATTACCTGTGAGGTAATCGGGGCATCAACTTCAGTTAGGTGTGATGTTTCTTCAGCCTGTACTTCCTCTTGTGGAGGAATTTTACCTTCTTCAATTTCCTTGGGAGATGGTTATTATGGCTCTTTAGTCACTTCTTCCTGTATTGTGGATGATGATTCACCCTTTTTGGACCCTTTCACTGTAAGTTTAATCTTGGGCCTTTTCCCTTTTGATTGTATCATAGGAGCTGAGGATAGTGCTTGCAAGTCTGCCCTGCTCTTTGTTCTCGTCTCGACTGTAGCTGTCTTGCCGATTGGGCCATCACTGTTATCATCATCTCCTGAACTAGTAGGAAGTTGTTTCATCCTGGGATTTTTCCTTACCAGCCATGCATTGGTGTTTTCTAGGATGGGAGCAATCCTTTGAGTGATTGATTTGATCTCCTTCTTTGACCATTGTACGAGAGGAAGCAGAGAGTCAACAATTTTCTTCTCATAATAGACCAGGTCTATTATGTCATCTGTATCTTCCATGGTCATCAAGATCTTAGCTAAATCCAAGTTTTCAATTTTTTCCAGAGTAAGGTGGTTGAAATCCATCCTTCTTATATCCTCATCATTTTGACAGTTTGCCCAAACATCTTCCAACCTATAAACATGAGTATAACTCCTTTTGAGTTTATTCTTTATGCCACGAAAGTCAAATTTTTTTGGACCTTGAATCTTCTCATGGTATTCCATTGTATTTCTTCCTCCATATTTTTGGCCTTGGGATTGGTTAGCACTGAGTACCTGTCGATTGATTCTGGGAACTTCAGCCCAGTCTTATGTGCTTGTGATTGTTTTTCATGCACATTAATTAGTTGTCTGCACAACTCCATGAGGACGATTTTGTCTAAATGGAACCTTGGTAGAATAAAGAGCTCACCTGAGAAACATCCAATTTGGATGTAAGTGAATGTGGGAAACTGCAGGTATACACACCCAAAATGAGATACCTTGTTATAAGCAGCCTCTGATAATCTCTTCTTATGTAGGCCCTTATCAAAAATGCACTTCCATACATCGAAGAAGGCATCATTAACTCTTTTGTAATGACTACCTTGATTCTTGATAGTAAGCTAATCATAGTACTCCCAAATGGGTACCAACCTCCTATCACCCTTAGTAGATAAGCCTGGATATTGCCTCATTGAAGCAGCCACATAAACCAAGTATGAGGTCATATAAAATTTTAGTGTTACTTTGACCTCCTTCAACTGAGCACAAAGGGCATCATTGATCTATTCACCCCAATCAATTCTTGTTGCTCCTTTCCTGATTATTTTCATGTAGTAGCACATCCAATTTTGAAAGTAATGAGAGTCTTTTAAACCCCTCACCCTTGATAACATGGTGACCATGTCATTGTACTCCTCATTGAAATCATTCCTGTGAAAGCCCTTAGGCCATCATGAGGTTAGGAAACATCTTGTAGCAAAGAGGAAAATAGTATTGATTACCTTCTTGCATTTATCTTCGTTTTTCTCATAGTACTCTTGAGCACTTTCTTGAGTAATATCAACCACCTCTTCAGCTTGGGAACCTTTGAAGACACTATTGAAAAATACATTATCCAGGGTCATGATGACACTCTGATCTGCATCTTTCACCTGTCTTGTATTTGGATCGAAGTGATCTGCTACTGCAAGCACAAATTCTAGATCATGAGCTACAACTGGAAAAGATGCATATTTATGCAACTCAAAGTTGATCAGATTAGTTAGGCGAGCAGGAGCCTTCTCAACTCAGTCAATGAATTCTTGCATATTTACATGCCCAATTTTAGTGTCTTTGATGTCCTTGATATTTGAGTCCACTGAACTCTTTGGGTACAAATTCAAGTACTTGTTGTACTTGTACTTCATCTTTCTTGATGATGTTTTACTCAGAGAAGATTCCAACTGACTTGAGGAAGGCTCAGATTTGTTGTGAGGGAGCTTTGACATTCGTGATAACTGCATTCAACACTAAGGATTATCTCTTCATCATTATCAAAAATTATTTTTTCTCAAACGGATCGAAAATGAGACTCAAAATAGGCTTGGGAGTAAAACTGCCAAAAATAGCAGGTTGGGGGAAAAAGCCCGACATGCTCTAAAACAAAATTTGCACATCAGACTTTAAAGTCCAATGTGCAAGGATAAACATCTTGATCAGCACATTGGACTTTAAAGTCCGATGTGCGAGGGTAATAAAGTTGATTAGCACATCAAACTTTAAAGTTCGATGTGCAAACTTGGGGTAAGTTAACAGCAAATCGGATTTTAAAGTCCGATGTGCAATCTGGGGAAGAGTTATCAACACATCGAACTTTAAAATCCGATGTGTTGATTCTAGGTAGATCAATAGCACATTGAAGTTTAAAGTCCGATGTGCAAGGGTAAAACCTTAGGCAAAACCAGCACATCAAACTTTAAAGTCTGATGTGCTCACAAAGGGAAAAACAATCTGTTGACATGTTGGGTTTTAAAACTCGACATGTCATCCGAACCTTCACATCTCCGCATATCGGACTTTAAAATTCAATATGCGAAGGTTATGATCCTGCATATCAGACTTTAAAATCCAATATGCGGAGATTCCTCCATCCAGCTGCATACCGGATTTTAAAACCTGTTATGCAGCTTTAGGAAAACGAGAAATAAGGGGGGGAGGCAATTGGAGTTTAAAATCCGATTACCCATACTATAACACCAAGTAAAAATGGAAGAAATAAAACAAAACAAGCGGAAAAATAAAAATGCAAAAAAGAAAGAAAAACCTGAAAAGAAGATATAAAACCCTACCTTCTTTGCAACAAGTGATTTTGAAAGATCTGATGATGGCGTGATCAAATCTGAGTTGAGGCGAGCAAAAACGAAGGAGGGCACGTGGAGAAAAAGAAAACACAAGCAACAATGAAGAAAAGACACGCAAAAATAAACTAAAAAAACCTTTAAATTAACAAATAATGCAGCATTAACGACAACTTGCAGTGCATGTCGGACTTTAAATTCTGACTTGCAGGCTAGAAAACCTAGCAAACGCACATTGGACTTTAAAGTCCGATATGCATAAAGCAAAGAAAGGCCTTGTGGTTTGGACTTTAAAGTCCAAACTGCAGGTAAAACTACAAACTTAAAAAAACTAAGAAAATACTAATAACGAAAAGCAAGAAGCTAGACGAACTAACCGACGAATTCGATTAAGCTCTCCCAGAGATCGTAAGGTATGAAATGGACCAGTTTCGTAAGGTTGCCTCACGATTTGGGCCGCACTGAATTCGAGGACAACAATGATGAGGAGAGAAGTATCCACCATGAAGGTACTGACAAGGAGCCTACAGAAAGGAAATCTCTTTTCAAAACCACTTGCAAGGCATGAGGAAAGGTATGCAAGGTTCTGATAGACTCTGGATCCATTGAAATTTTTGTATCACTTGAAATGGTAGAAAAGCTTAAGCTTAGAAAGTTGCCTCAACCTTACCCCTATAAGGTTTCATGGCTCACCCAAGGTCAACAAGCAGTGGTAGAAGAGAAAGCTTGGGTGGAGTTTCAGATTGGATCTTACAAGGATGGATTGCTATTTGACATAGCCAAAATGGATGCATGCCATCTCTTGTTTGGGAGACCATGGCAGTATGACTTGAAAGCTCATCACGATGGGTTGAGAAACACCTACTCAATCACCAAGGATGGTAAGGTGATATAACTCTTGCCTTTGATAGAGGAAGAGATGGAATCAAAAGGGAAGGATACAAGAGTGTTGATGGTAGAAGGTAAACAGTTCATGAAGGAGATTGCAAAGAAAGGTGCAGTTTTCTATGTCCTCATGCCTAGCACCAAAGTGACAAGGAAGGAGTAGTATGCAGAAGAGAAAGAAGGAGGACCAAAGCACATAGACCCGATAGTTAGACAATTTCTTGATAAATATCAAGGCATCATCTTAGATGGAATGCTAAGATCCCTACCACCGATGAGAGACATCAGCCATTGCATAGATCTAATCCCTAGATCTACATTGCCAAACAAAGCAGCCTACAAGCTCACCCCAGACCAAAATGCAGAAATGGCAAGGTAGATTGAAGAATTTCTTGAATCAGGACTGAGTGGAAAAAGTCTAAGCCCATGTATAGTATTGGCAGTCCTTGCACCCAAGAAAGAAGGCACTTGGAGGCTTTGTACAGACTGAAGAGCCATCAACAAGATAACCATAAGGTATAGGTTCCCAATCCCTAGAATATAGGATTTGCTTGATTGCTTAGGGAGTGCTAAGTATTTCACCAAAAATAGATCTAAAGAGTGGATACCATCAGATTAGGATAAGGCCAGGGGATGAATGGAAAAAAGATTTTAAAACCAATGAGGGGTTGTATGAGTGGAAAGTTATGCCATTTGGGTTGTCCAATGCCCCTAGTACCTTTATGAGGTTGATGAATGAAGTCTTGGTAGAATTCATAGGAAAATTTGTCATAGTATACCTAGATGATATCTTGAGCTTCAGTCACACAAGGGAAGAACACCTCGAACACATAGATATGGTTCTCAAGAGGTTACATGAAGAGAAACTAATGATCAATTTGGATAAGTGTTTGTTCATGCAAGAGGAGATCATCTATTTGGGTTTTCTAATCTCACAAGGGGAGTTGAAAATGGACCAAGAGAAGGTAAGTGATATAGTGTCTTGGCCTACACCTAGAACTATGGATGATGTCTAGAGTTTCCATGGTTTAGCAATTTTTTATAGGAAGTTCATAAGAGGATTTAGTCATGTTTGTGCACCCATGCTTGACACCATAAAAGGGAGGACAAAAGTACAGGTTCAGTTGGACCAAAGAGGCAGATGATTCATTTGAAACATTGAAGAAGAAGGTCGCAGAACAACCAGTCCTTGCCTTACCAAACTTCAACAAGATATTCCAGGTGGAATGTGATGCAAGCCACATGGCTATTGGAGCAGTGCTCAGTCAAGAAGGAAGGCCTATTACTTTTTTCAGTGAAAAGCTAAATGATGCCAAGAAGAGATACTCATCTTATGACTTGGAGATGTATGCTCTAGTACAGTCTTTGAAGAAGTGGAGGCACTCTTTATTGCCTAAGGAGTTTATATTTTTTATTGATAATCAGACACTTAGTTTCATAAATAGACAAGAGAAGCTAAACCACCAGCACATGAAGCGGGTAGAGACCCTGCAAGCCTTCACATTCACCCTCAAACACAAGAAGGGAGCCAAGAACAAAGTTGCAGATGCTTTGAGAAGCAGGGTCTTAACTGTCAACCAAATCAAGATGGAGAGTGTTGGTATTGATTCCTTGAAGAGTATATATGTTGCTGATGAAGACTTTGGAGAGATCTACAAGGTATGTGAAACTTTTGGTGACCGGTATCATATTGAGTTTTCTGATTTTCTGATACAAGATGGATTGTTGTTCAAAGGAGTGCAGTTGTGTATTCCTAAGTGCTCCATGAGGTTGAATATTATTAGGGAGAAGCATTGTGGAGCTATGGCAGGTCATTTTGGCCTTGACAAGACCCTAGACCTTGTGAAGAGACATTACTTCTGGCCTAAATTGTAGGCAAATGTAAGAAAGTTTGTGGGGACGTGTTATATGTCAGAAAGCCAAGGGGAAATCTACAAATGTAGGTTTGTATCAGCCCTTACCATTTCCTTCTAGGCCATGGGAGAGCATTAGTATGGACTCTGTGTTGGGTCTACCTAGGACAAGGAAAGGATTTGACAGTGTCTTTGTAGGGGTAGACAGGTTTAGTAAAATGGCTCATTTCTTTCCGTGTAAGACTTCTTGTGATGCATCATATGTTGTAGACCTATTCTTCAAAGAGATAGTCTGAATACATGGATTGCCCCTAAACATTGTTTCAGACAGGAATGTGAAGTTCATAGGTCACTTTTGGAGGACTCTTTGGAAGAAGTTGTGGACTAACCTAGCTTTCTCATCAGCCTACCATCCTCAAACGGATGGGCAGACTGAAGTTGTTAATAGGTCACTAGGAAACCTATTAAGGTGTTTGACAAGGCAACATGGAGAGAAGTGGGACAACATTTTGTCACAGGCAAAATTCTCATACAATGACACCATAAATAGGAGTACTGGTAAATCTCCTTTCTAGATTGTGTATGGCATCCACCCAAGGGGAGTGTTGGAGTTAAGAGATTTACCCAAAGAAGAGCCCATTAGTGCAGATGGTGAAGCTTTTGCATCAGTCATCAAAGAGGTGCATAAACAAGTCAAGTCTCATCTCCAAAAATCTACAGTGAAGTATAAGGCTCATGCCGATAAGAAGAAGAGAGATGTACAATTTAATGTTGGGGATCTAGTATGGGTACACTTGAAGAAGGAGACACTCCCAAAAGGAAAATACAAAAAACTCATGTAGAGGAAGATTGGACCATGTCAGATATTGAAGAAATGTGGACAAAATGCCTATGAGATCCAACTTCCTCCTGATCTTGGATTATCACCCATTTTTAATGTGCGTGATCTTACACTTTTCAAAGGTACTGACAATGAAGAAGAAGAACCAATGCAGGTTGTCATAAACAATGACATTCCAAGGCATGAATCACCTAAGTTAAGGAAAGTGTTAGAAACTAGAGTCACAAAGAAGACAAGGAACAATTAGTACATTTAGTACTTGGTGGCTTGGTAGGACAACCCAGATTCTAAGGCGGTTTGGATGACAAGTGAACAAATATCCAATCATGGTGCAGATTTACAAACTTTGATATCAAGTGGGCTTGAGATCTCTTCTCCAAAGGAGTATGGTGTAGGAGAACCTCACAAAAAATATATTCATGATCCGAATGATGAATACTAGGATCATTAGGGTGTGTTAGTGTGTCTTGTGTTTCATGTATGCAAATAAACCCCACCATGTAAGCCCATGTCACCAATTAGGCAATTTGAGAAGCCAATTGGGACAATGTGGTAAAAAGGGGTAGTAGATGGTTTAGATTTGTGTTTGATAGGTTTTTAGACATGTTTCATGAGTGTTTTGTTAATCCATTCATTTTGATTCCAACCTTAGTCATTATGACAACTTTTTGTGCAAAATTGCAAAAATGCAACTTTTGAGTGCAAAAGTGCAACTTTTTGTAAATCGGTTGGGGGAAGCCTTTCAATGGCTCCAACCTACTCCAAATTCATTGGGAAATAATTGGATATTTTTATAAGCCTTTTGGGAATGATTCCCAAGGTTGTTGATGTTGTAGTTGGAGTTTGTGAAGCAATAATACACAAAATACTACAGTTTTCCTCTAGAAATTTTGAGTTTGCAGGAGTTGTACGTGCCTGTAGGGATTGATCTGGATCCCACCATCCATGGATTAGATAGGGGGATAAATATTTTTCTTTTGGTGGTGGTCTAAGGTCTTAACTATTCTGGAGCAGAGAGAACCCTCCATTCTTTTGACTGTAACCCAAAAATTGAGGGTTTGGAGAGGGTTTTGAATAAAAATGGCTTTATCTTGCACTCCAGTCCATTAGAAGAATTTTCCTTTGGAGGGATGTAGGATAAGCCTTTTTAATTTAGTGTTTTCATGGGTTTTTGCAAGGAATACTTGGTTGTGAGGTGGTGGAAGTGAATTATGTGGGCATCTCTATGTGACTACCTAGGACAAGATTTAGAACAGTCATCATAAGTTGTCATAGTGGTGGATTCCAGGTGTGTAACCCTAGAATTAGAGGTTTATAACTATTCCCCACATTCCCATTAAGTTTATTTGTCATTTGGTGTACCAGTAAAGGGTGTTGCTTTGGAAAATAGGGCTAATTGCGCCTATTAGGTCTCTTAGCCTCTAAAGGGAGCAAACCTTATAATTGCAGATCTGGCCAAACCATTTTGGGGATAAGTATAAATTCAAAAAGGGTGTCTAAAATGCTAAGTTTTTTGTATGGGTGTGTGGAACATTTTTTATTTAAAACCAAAATACCGGTACATAAGGGCTACTAGCCGAAGGGGTAGGTTTCCAACGAAAGTATAAGGAATTGGTTCCCAAAACCAAAACCAGTATTTGGAAGTGTCCTTAGATGTCATGTGTTGGAAAACTACCAAATCCCAAAGAGTAAGGGTCATCGGTAAAACATGTTTGAGGTATTGAAGCCTTTTACTCATCTTGAGTAGGCCTAAGCCTAGTGAATGTGTGTGTAGTTTCATCCAAGATGTGGAGTCCTTCCTTGCAGGACCCTTGTGTTTATTTGAAGGGTCACTATCCTAACCTTTTTTGGGCTTTTACTTAGGAGTTTGGGTAGGCCTCTACATCACTAACCCTACAAGTAACCCTAATTTTATCTCTAACTCTAACCTTGACCCTAATTCTATCTTCAACCCTAGTAATATATCATATCCCTTGTCTTAACCCTAATCCCAACCCTAGCGCTCACTGTAACCCTAATATTACCCTTACCCCTATCTCTAACCATAAACCTAACCCTATTCCTAATCCTAATCCCAATCCTGACCCTAACTCTAACCTTACTTGTAATCATAACTAATTCATTTAATGTCTTACATGTGTTATGAATACTACTACAATATATTTAATAATATATATAAAATATGTTTAGAGATATCCTTCTTGAAGTCTCTACTAGAATTATATGTGAGAAATTGATTATTAAACATAGACACCTCAAGAATGATCTTTGTGTGTGTGTGCTCGCGCATGTTTTCTTGCTAGTGTTAGGTTAGCTACAAAATGGCCCATAGTTGATGAATGTAATTTTTAAATGTCTTATCTTGAACATCTTATACTCAATTTAATCATTGCTAAGTACCCCTTTGGATAGCTATTGGTGGTATTTAAGATTGTTCACCTTGTCTTTTTTGTTCAACAATTTATTGTTGTCTATTTTCATCAATATATTGTCTATGATCTATATGCCATCATAGCTTTGATAGTTTGCTACAATTGTTTTCTTTTGTTTTATTTCACCTAAACAAGAAAACACCCATTTTAAGTTGTTGACTTATTCATTGTAATATATTTATTGAAAATGCAATAAATTAGAATTTAAAATAAAGTTTCTTTCATAATTCAAAGGTGAATATTATATAATAGCAATGAATTTCATAATTTGAGCTATTCTTTACAAGTATATAGAATATTTTATGTTTTTTTTATTAAAGCACCTCATTTTATGTCTCATCAATACCATAGCATTTGCTAGTGTGGATTTACATGTTTTCTCTTACTCTTGAAGATTAAAGAAATTGATTCCATTATCCAAATGAAAATTCCATCATGATACATATATCTAGTGTCATATGTGAATCTATATAGATTTATACTATTTTAATATTACCTTTTTAAACATTCAATATCAAATAAAAAATGTGTTAATTTGTCATACCCAATTGTACACACACATGTAAATACAATGCAACTAATTATCTTGGTATAAAAGTTACAATTAAAAGTATTACACAACTTCCCAAAGCAAGAATATGTAGATGACATTGTCATATATATATGTGTGTGTGTGTACACACACACACACACACACACACACACACACACACACACACACACACACATGTATGTATATATATTGTGTGGGGGAAAAGTGGTGTGATGAAATAGAAAATACAAATTCAAGACTAGTCCACACACCAATGGGACTCTTGGTGCAAGTTATGGAGTTATATGGAATAACTCAACTTCCCAAGGGATGTTCCATTGTTCTCTATCTCATAAGACCCCTCAAGCCAATTCCTTTGATCTCAGATCATTGATCAAAGTGAATTAGGGATGACAATCATGAGAATGAGGGATGTTTGATCAATCTAACATGAATGCAATCCTAAATGTGCATGATATTAACAAACATGAATTAAACTAGCATATATATGATGATAAGATGAAAGGATTAGTAAAAGAACTATCCTAACATGACACACTTAGCTTAATATGATTATTTATGATAATAGAAATACTTCTGAAATGTTTATTGGATTATTTCTATTCAAAGAGAGACTAAATGCTTGATAAAATGACTAGATATGCTTAGTAAAATGCCTATAAGTGTGATGCTAAAGACTTGGATATGAGAATGGAAGAATGAGGGTTCTATTTATAGGAAAAATAGGCCAATGAAGGGTCAAGATTGGATAATCTTATCAAGGGCTAGGATTGAAAGCTATCAATCCATGTTTACAATTCTCAACAAAGAAATAGTGACAATTGTCAACATAAGACTACTTGAGAGGGGATGTAAGAAGCATTAAATGCTTGAGAAGACCTCATGGTTACCTTAGGAGGTAAGGGTTAAGGTTAGGTTAAGGCTATCCATTGGACAAATATTTTACCGAAAAGATAAAATCTTGTGCAAGGGTTAACAAAATAACCATGGTCAAAGCAATGAATGCTTGATGAGACCCCTGGGTTAGATGTGGGTTGAGTTAGAGAGAAAGTCTCTAATCATGCAAGAGGGTTGAGTTAACCATTAATGGTTTGGAAGACTTTCAAGGTTAACTTGTTGAAGACATAAAGCCTTTAATGGTTTTCAAAGACTTTGAGGGTTTGAGAAGTGACTTCCCTTTGTTTAGGGATGTGACAATATTTAGTAGATGGGTTAGACTAATTTAGAAGTGATTAGAAGAATCTAGAAGGGGGGTTTAGAGAGGCAAGTGGGAAATGTAGGAGAACGCAAGTGGATGGAGGGTAATTTTAATTAAAATAAATTGCTTTATTTCAACAAAAATAGATGCAACTTGCATAGATACAAGGGGGGGATTTAAATAAATAAATTAGATTTATTTATTTGAGATGAACAATTTAATTAAATGTAAATTTAATTAAAAAGAGTAGAAAGGGGATTTAATTAAATAAAGTGATTTATTCAATTAAATGGATATGAAAGGCCTAGGTGAATTTAATTAAATAAATTGAATAACTTATTTAATCAAATAGATGAATGTGAATGATTTAATTAAATTAAATTAAATTAAATAGAGGAATGAGAATAAAATGAATATTAAATATTTACTTAGGAAAGTGGTCATTTTTATACGTGTACATTTTGCCCCTCTTTGAAGTGACGTGTGTGCACATGTTGATTCAAAGAAAATTTTTAGATATGATGCTTGTGTCGAGATGTTGATGGCATGCCCTAGATTTGATAAATGATATTGATGATACCCCCTCGGGAGATGAATAAAAAAAATGAAAATTTTGTTGAATTGATAATCATTTATGATTTGATTGCATTTTTAAATTTTAACTATGTTGAATGCGTTGTTTAATTGATTCATCTCCTGAAAAATGATGTTCGATAGGGTTTGAAGTGAGAAAAATGAGAAAAATACATGCCCCACCTACTAACCTGAGTTGACTTTTACCCTATAAAAGGTAAAAAGTGATTTCATTTGTTTTATTTGCACCCATTTACTTCTTGTGAGAGTGACATTTGGAGAGTGACAAGATGTCGGTTCCCTATGCTTCGCACTAATTTGAGCACGTTCATCGATACCGAAGGCCTGCAACATATGATCCACCTGTAAGTCATCCAAATTTTGTCCCTTTTGCTTTTTGTTTTGTTGATTTTGGTCACATTTTGAATTTTTTGCTTCAAATTTTCACAGTTTAGCACATAGGGTTTACTTCGTAGTGCATACGATAGACACCGTAGCGCGTAGGGTTTTTCAACTAGGGTAGCATCTAGGAGTCATTGGGTAGCACATCATAGGTTTAAAGTAGGGCATAGGATAGAATAGCGCATAGGGCTAATAGGGTAGCACATGCAGGGAACAGGGTAGCGTGTAGGGTTAACCTAGCGCATAGGGTAAAGTTTTTAGCATAGGGGGCAATTTGGGTAGCATGTAGGGTTAACCTAGCGCATAGGGTAAAGTTGTTAGCTTGTAGTCGAGTTTAGCTAGCCCATGGGTGGCAGCTTAGCGCATGGGAAGGTTTTCTTAGCGCATGAGCATAAAATAGCTAGAAAGGAGTGGGAAGATGGCGTTGCGGGGGAAAAATAGATGAAGGAGATGATGTAAGGGTGAATAGGTGTCTGCCAAGTGCTTTGGCATGGGTGTTTAGCCAATTTTGTGCTTGTTGTGATGATGTCCGAGTCTTAATAGATTGTGAAATTTCTTTTGTTGCTAAAGTACCAAGCTGATTGATTGAATGATGATCTTGATTTTCTTTTGATTTGGATCTTTGATTTTTGCCTTTCCATTGAATTTGATGTCTGATATGAGTTCCGTTTCATGAATTTTGATATGGTTCTTGATATCATTCTTGCAATATGGAGTTTTGAGTTGCGTGCGTTATGGGTCTTTCATGTTTGATAAGAAACTTGATTTGATACTTGTGTTGTTTCAAGTTGATTTTGTGATTGGATATGGAATTTGATGTTTGATATGAAACTTGATTTGATATTTCATTGTTTCAAGTTGATTTGATGTTCTGATTTCGATATGGGATTTGATTTTCGATATGGAACTTGATTTGATAATTCGTTGTTTCAAGTTGATTTGATGTTTTGATTTTGATATGGGATTTGATTTTCTATATGGAACTTGATTTGATGTTCTGATTTCGATATGGGATTTGATTTTCAATATGGAATTTTGGAATTCTGATATGGAACTTGATTTGATACTTCATTGTTTCAAGTTGATATTTGATTGGATATATTAGATAGATGCGAGAACTGATGTTTGGATATGTTTTGTTGTTACAGGAATAACTTGGCATACTTCAGTTGCGAGAGCGATTTCCTAGACCATGCTCTCTGATTCCTCAGTTGACACAGATAGATAAAGATATTATTGAGAGGTGTGGGTTATCCTCTTTGTTGGACATGCCTCGATATATCATTAACTAAGTTTACTGACAACTTTGGCAGAGAGGTGGCACAGTGACACAAACACCTTTCATTTGGCTACTGGTGAGATGACAGTCACTCCGGAGGACTCTTATCAGATTCTATGGATTCTATTGATCGGGGCATTATTTCCATATGAGTAGACAGAGGAGGATGGGATAGAGGCTCTTCGTCGGATATTTCACAATGATCAGATTTGCAGATATGAGATCCCCTAGCAGGAATTTATAGATTTTGATTATGCTCCACTACCTTCTGTACTGGCAGGTTTTGTAGGTAGCTTCTTGTGTCACGACCGTAGGTCAAAGTGACTGGCAGTGGGATGGGGATTGGTGTTAAAGAATATGGTGACACAGGGTTGCAGGTTTGCTTGGGGGTCTTGTATGTTAGCCCATCTATACAAAGATCTGCACTAGGTGGTGTATCTAGGATACAACAGTTTATTAGTTGAGGTCACATTATTACAGGTGTGGGCTTGGGAGCACATTCCCATAGTGAGTCACTTGCAAACAGGGATAGGCTAGTTGGTTGGGCTTATGCATATAGGTACATAGGTATAGTTGTCCAGCGTAAGCTAGGCAAACTAGAGCATTGGAGGAGGGTGTTGGACGACATTGATACAGTCATCTGCAGACTGTATATGGATTGTGAGGTGTGGGAAGAGGATGTGCTAGAGATGCCCTATGTGTACATGTTGTGATACTTGATAGGGAGGATGCCTTTTATCATTGAGAGGTTCTTGCATAGCCGAGTTCAACAGCAGTATGGTCGACCACAGGGTATACCACATGGAGCATGCCTATAATCCTGTCAAAGATAGGATGTGCCACAATGGGGTCCGACTATCGATAGTGTAGCGGCTGTGGAGGAGTACATGCATTTGGACGAACATACATGGGATTACGGGTTCAGAGTGGTAGATGTTGGGATGATGCAGGAGTTCTCTTCTTATTTTGTGGCGCATTTTGTAGCATGGATATCAGATCTAGCGGAGATGATTCCCGCTTTTGATGATGATGAGGATGAGTAGCCCGAGAGGCTAGGGGGATGAAGAGATGGTGGAGAGGAGATGGAGGAGGGATATGGGGATGATGGAGGAGATGATAGGGGAGATGATAGGGGAGGTGGTAGAGGGAGATGAGGAGATAGAGGAGGGGATGGAGGAGATAGAGGGAGGATTGGAGGAGATAGAGGGAGGATTGGAGGTGGATTATTCAGGTGGGAAGTTGGTGAGACAGGGAGGGGAGATTTGGCGGTTGGAGCTGGTGGAGTTGGTTGGGCAAGCGAGGTGATAGCAACTATGGGTGGGATGGAGGAGTTCATGTGACCGACCCAGAGGAGGAGATCAGATGTATTACCTCCATCGGCGCCTAGGATAGGGACAGGGATGGGTGGGACCATGACACAGGTACCCATTCAGGTCCAGGTACCCACCCATCAACAGGACGCACATATTAGGTCCCTATAGATCATAGTGCAACAACTTCAGGCACAGGTACTGGCTCAACAGTGCCAGATTACATAGATTACCGTAGAGCAGGATGCAGAGAGAGAGCCTTGGGGTCGAGCAGAGGAGCTTGCAGAGAGACTGCAGAGAGCGATAGCTAGTGCCCTGATGTAGGACACATTGAGGGAGATACGATACACTACCATGGCAGTTGAGTACTATAGGTGGCTGTATGAGGATCTAGTCCCCAAAGAGCAGAGGGCTCCTAGTTTTACTGCTAGTCGATCAACTCACAGTCAGTCAGGGACAAAGAGCAGAGGTGTTACAGGGCCTTCTCGACATGATCCACTTGGAGATCCATGAGCTGGGACATCTGTTGTGAGACCATCAGCCTCAAGAGATAGTCATACCTGAGAGACTTGTCTCTATTTGTATTTTGATCATTGTGTTGTATTCAGACATGACATCCTTTGTATATTTTGACCATTTTTGAGATATATGTTTGACACCGATTTTCCTATCCACATGTGATGTGTTTATAGATGATGACTTATGCATTGATATGATGTTTCTATGATGATGATGTGATGCTTAGATAAATGCTTTTGATTTGATATTGATTGATATTATTAATGATGAAGATGCAATGATATAATGAATTTGATTTGCAAGATGCATCTTGAAAATGAAATATATGATAATGATATACTGTGAGATGTATCTTGAAAATGAGATGTATGATAATGATATGATTGGAGATGTATCTTGAAAGTGAGATGTATGATAATGATATGATGTGAGATGTATCTTGAAAATGAGATGTATGATAATGATATGCAACTAAATGCAAATTTACATGATATGCAACTAATTGATCATCCTCATTCTGTCGTTTGTCATTCCTGTATAGTCACATATTTTTTCTTTGTTTTTTGTTTATCATCATTTAGCTTTTGATATGTTGAAATTTTATACAAGTATAATGGTATAATTGAACCATAATAACCTGAGAAAAACTTACATGGATTTTGATATTGCAAGATGGCACAAGCAACGAGGTATAATTAAACCAAGATGACCTAAGTGTTGCTTGTGTATAAATAGACAAGATTAAACCATTTGTATGCGCAAAGTGGAATAATGTCTTCAATGATATGTTTTGAATCACATCTCAAGACAAGTATTTGCACAGTACAAGTGATTGCCTCACAGACAGAAGACCAAAAAATATCAGAGTCTCCAACCACTTTATCTAGCTTGATGCATCATTGAGAAAATTTAGGAGATCTAATCATTTAAAAAGTTCAAGTACAAAAATAGTTAAAACTTCATGCAATATGTGAACAAATTATACTTCAGAAAATCATCGATTATGTGTGTTGAAGTTGTTAATTGGATCAGTGCTTTGCTTTCTCGGCTGTTGGAGGTTTGGCTTGACAAGATTTGTTTGGCATGTTGCGATTTGTGTTTGCTTGAGTTCAGATGAATGTTACCCCTAGTTATAGATACCGATCGATGTGGATATGTATAGTGACTACCAAGCCATGGTGGGATATAATGAACTGATCTTTAGATAAGCAAGGATAGTGACTACGCTAAGTATGTCCGGGAGAATGCTGCGTAGAAAGTGTTGGGTGATGGCCATTAGTTTTGACTTTGGATGCAAAAAGATATGATTAATGATAGATAGGGGAGTTGTTCCCTCACAAATAGCGCCTGTTGCAAGGTTTTCACCACTTGTTTTTGTATATGGTGAAAATGGATACAACAATGTTGAAAGACTAAATGAATTCAACCACAAAACCCTAACCTAAAAACAACAAAGATCCACCATAACATATGAAGATTACCTAAGACAATGCAAATCAAATGAAATCACAAAGATTATACCATCACATGTCCAATAGGGTTTGGATCTCCATTCTTCCTATCTCCATTGATCTTGCTTGATATATTTGCTCTCAGATTTTATGTGTGCACAAGAGCTCAACAAAGAACGAAAATGTGGTTGCAAGTAGGATTGCATATGAAAGTTCAAAAGCATAGTGTAGTCGAGTACATAATTGAGGGCTTGATAATGAAGGAAGCATCTCCTTATATAGAAGACACTATAAGAAATGGAGGGATAAGATTTAGAGGTGTAAAAGATAAATGTGCTATGATTAGAGGGTAGGTAAAAGAAATAATAAAATAATGAGAGGGTAGGTAGTGTAGGAATTAAGAGATGGATGACATGTGTCATAGGTAGAAAAGGTTAATGAATTAATTAAATAAATAAAGATTTATTTAATTAATAGAGGAAGTGGGATCAATTAAATAAATAAGATATTTATTTAATTTAGGCAAAAGAATAATTTAAATAAATAAAGGTATTTATTTAAATAAGAAATAAGGCTAGAAGAGGATAAATGAATTAATTAAATAAATAAAAGAATTAGGCTAAAGTAATTAAATAAATTAAATAATTATTTAATTAGACATGACAATTTTAGGTGTCTACATTTTGCCCCTCTTTGAGACAATGCAGCTTGTCGCATTGTTTCAAAGAAGATAATATGAACTGATACAAAGTTGCCCCAAGATGGGAATGATATGCCCCCTCGAGAGATTGGATGAAATGTCTGGAAAGATCACAGACAATCTCTTGATAAGAAAGAAAGGCTAGAATGGACTGACTGGATAAAGTGACAGAGTCACAGGATAATGAAGACTAACTCGGGAGACTAGGGCTAGACTAGTCTATAAGATAAACTACGAGGGAAAACATCCTCATTGTCATCCACACATCCAAGAGATTAGAGTGTAGAGAGAAAATAGAGCAATAGCAGTCAGCAATGATGGCATTGGTTCACAGATTCGATCACGTTCGCTGATTTTAGAGGCCAGTAGATGCAGGAGAGCCGGTAAGTACCGCAAAACCTCCTTGTACTTTGTCATAATAAATGTTGTCATTAATGCATGCTAGGTAGCACAATAAACACATTTTAGGATATGTCAAACAAGGTCAAAAAATGCCAAGGCGCGTCTATGCTGGTGCCAAGAGTGTCTGTGTTTGTGCCAGGTGCGTCTATGAATGCAATAGTGTCTATGTCAAATGCGAGCGCATCTACGTTGTGCAAGCGCGTTTGTGCTATGTGGACACGTCTATGCAGAGCAGACGCGTCTGTGTAGAGCATAGGCACGTCTGTGTATTTTAGGCGCATCTGTGCAAAGCAGGCACATTTGTGCAGTATGTAAGCGTGTTTATGTCATAAAGGTGCGTTTATGTCTTCTAGGTCGAATCGGCAGTTTTGTGATGAACATATGTTGTTGATTGGATAAGCTGCTGAGAGGATACACTCAAGCAGGTCCTCTAGGGAAGACTAGAATAGCAGATAGGGCTAGGATTGACAATTCTGTGATAGAACATACATTGCCAATTAGGAAACTACTCAAGAGGACACACTCAAGTAGAGGCCCTAGGATAGGATAGATTGAGGCACTTTGTGATAAACAGTGAGTACCAGACATAGTACTTTGTGATGAACAGGGAGTACTAAAAAAAGTAGCACTTTGTGATGAACAGTGAGTGCAAATATGAGCAACACTTTTTGATGAATAGGGAGTGCAAAACACGTAGTACTTTGTGATGAACAGGGAGTACCACTAGTAAAAACAACAATACTTTGTGACGAACAGTGAGTGTCACTAGGATAAACAACAACACTTTGTGATGAATAGTGAGTGTCACTAGGATAGAGTATCATAAGCACTTAGGATAACAAGCAACATTTTGTGATGAACAGGGAATGCCACTTTGACTGACATAGTTGATTTGCTTGATTGTAGGAGTACCTACCCATGCTGGAGTCACAGGAGAGATTCCCATCAACTCAGAGGTTACGACCAGAGCTAACATTTGAGGACAAAGCCATGATTGAGGTTATGGGTTTGCGATATATCTTGTATGTGCCTGAGTTTCGGGCGAACATGGGCTTGCTGACTACACTTGCTGAGAGATGGCACTCTGAGACATGCACATTCCATTTGTTGATGGGTGAGATGACAGTCACCTTAGAGGATGTTTACAGGATTCCGAGGATACCGATTGATGGGGAGTTGATTCCCTATGATCGAGACAGAGATAGGGATGCCCTGAGATGACTGTTTCAGGATCCAGGACTAGAGATGAGGGCTGGACACGTGGCATGGGATACCATGATACAGATAGGATTGGCACTACCATCAGTACTAGCAGGAGTGATCAGTGGGTTCCTATGTCCAGATAGGGTGACACGAGGGTTGGCTGTGGGCTGGGCGAGCACATTGGAGACACTGGTGACACAACATACTAGATATGCCTGGGGACCGTGCATGCTGGAACATTTATATTATGAGCTTCATCAGTTTGTATACCATGGATCCGTAGGATTGGGCTGCTGAGTGACATTGTTGCAGGTGTAGGCTTATGAGCATCTGCCGGTGACCCAACTGATTTATTCTAGAGGCAAAGGCCATGGACGCAATTTTGTGCACTTATATGATATGATTACATTTCAGCCATGGATTGAGAGATTGGAGCACTGGCATAGGGTCATTGATGATATTGACACTGTAGTATAGAGGTCGTACCGACAGTGCAAGGAGTGGGAGGATGACACAGTGGAGCTGCCATACACCTTCAGGAGTAGGTATCTGATTCGGCGGACACCCTATGTACTGGAGAGGTAGTTGGTTGACAGAGTATGCAGGTAGTTCGGTAGGATTCAATGGATGCCATGGGGTTCCAAGATGTATGCTCAGATAGTCAGGGATCAGGCACACTTCAGGCCGTTGTTATCATATGATCAAGCCATGATGCAACTAGTAGAGATGGTGCCCATGCCTTGGGATATGTGGCCAGAGATAGAGGATGCAGGGTATACTGCATATTGGACTGAGCATCCCTTTCCATGACTGACAGATCCAGGGGAGCAGATAGATGGAGATGGTGGGGGGATGAAGATGATGATGGAGATGGCAGAGGTAGAGGCCGATGGAGGAGGTGAGGGGTGATAGGAGAGAGAAGAGTGGCTCCGCAAAGAGGGGGTGGGGAAGAGAGATAGGCTCAGGTGGTGAGAGGCCAAGTTGGTTTACCATTACAGGTGCCAGCAGCATAGGGTCCCGATAGATACAGGGACAGGGACAGGAGAAGGGGCAGCCACATGAGCAGCCACAGGTATAGGGGGGAGAGGAGGAGGAGCAAGATGAGCTATTGGAGTTGAGGGAGATTTGTCAGGGACAGGCAGATGAGATCCAGGATCTTGAGCGAGAGCGGGACCAGGCCATTCAACGTTATATAGAGGCTGAGACGACACTGAGGGTAGGGAGGTAGGCAGTAGAGGACACAAGAGCTAGTAATGCTTATGTTCTGCGAGCCAGGGAGTAGATAGGCTACTGGAGAGACCTATACTATGGGGCTATGCCACCAGAGCAGCAGGCTAGGAGCTTCCGTAGACCATCGCGGACAATGACGACCACTAGAGGGAGGGATAAGAGACATGCATCCAGCGGTGGGGTTATGGGCCCTCCACCACCACTAGATAGAGGGGGTAGGAGGGATGATCCTAGGGCGGGTCCTTCCAGGGCTCAGACTCCGTCGAGGCTAGGTGGCTCTGAGGGAGGGAGTTCATCATAGCCTTAGAGGGCTTCTTATGTATCAGTTTTGTACCATTTTTGCATGATGATGTAGACACCTTCGGGTGATTGTAGCCATATGATTTTGACATCATTGTATCATGACACTTATGATTTTGAGATATATATGAGATTCATCCTTGCGGCAACTATATGCATGTGTACCTATGTGATGAGATGTTTTTATGTGATGCTTATGATATGGATGCAAATATGTATATGATGGAATGCAATATTTTTTTATTTTTTATGTTTTGAATATGTTATGCCAATACAAATGTGAATGTATGAAATGCAAATGTAAAATGTGCTAATATGTGTTGTGTGCAGGATGTGATGTAATTGTGATATCTATATGTATGTATGAAAATGCTAACATGTGGTAATGCAGGTGCAAACTACATGAAATGCAAATATTTTTGGCGTGTCATTATACTCAGTCATGTGATAACAGGCTACACAGACTCAGGAAGGAGGATGGAACTCAATCAAGAACGGGGGATGGAAGATAGAAGATATGAAAGTGAAAGAGCTTCTTATGCATTATCATCATTGAGCTTTATTATGGCAAGTAGGTTATGAAAATCCAGATATATGTTTGACCCAGAAAGTCATTGTACCTATTTGCATGGAGATAAGACAGTCGCAAACAAGGAATGCCCCAGTTCATACTAGACTCACAACATCCTCATATCCTTGGACAAGTCATAGCATTACTAAGAGATAATCCATAGACAACAAAGAAAAATAGGTGACGATACCCCATCCTCGCCTTTCTAGTCAAAGACATCCTAGAGATCGAATCTCTAGTCAAAGACATCCCAGAAAAGCTAAAAGACATGTCACCAAAAGATAAAATCAAAAGAAAACCAAGACTCGACACCAACATCCAATGTAGTCCTCAAGTTTAGTGTCTTTTTTCACTTGTATTAGTCTAGTTGATTGTGGTCACAATGTTCACTTTCACAAAAGGATAAATAGCACTGAACCATAATGTTGTCTGAGTCTATTGAAAGATTTGGTTTGTTGAAGCCCATTGTTGCTTGTCTTATCTGAAACTGACTAAATCTATGAAACTGATACTTTATTGTGGAGAAGATGGAACTTTATCATGGATTGGCGATGCAAGTGTTTCTTTATTGCAGATTGTGCACGGATAGACTGAAGAAAACTGGAAGAAACTGTACTCCTCAGAACATGTGATGCTCTTAGTTCCACACCCATCACGAGACGTAGGATTTGCCTTAGCCACATATATGAGCTGAGTTATTATAAATGGAAAGGGGTGAAAAGGGAGGTTTATTATGAATGGCTAACCAATCTTGGGTAGATCAATAACAAGCCATGATGGGAATGGGTAAGTTTATTATGAATGTATATGTTGTGAGTGTGTGCAAAGTGAAGGATGAAATGGAATCATGAAGGAGGGAGGAGCAATGTCTCTATGCATGGCGTTGGTGACCCAGTTTTCACCATGGTACTTGCCTAGGGTGCCATCGAAGTGGTTTTCACTGTTGGACGAAATGTTTTCTATTTTTCTATTTTTTTGTGTCACAAGGCACCTGTTGGCAGGTTTTCACCAACTAACGATTTTTTATGTTTATGATTTTTTTTGTATTTTTTTTGTATTTTTGAATTTTTTTTTTGTATTTTTGAATTAGGATACTCTGAAGAGCTATGTGTAAAACCTACAAAGGTGCATGCTATTTATAGGATCCTCCAAAGGTTCAACCTCTGTGGTTGAGAGGTGATATGCACCAGATCCATATGCTGTTGTGATGATGTAAGGACCAATCCAGTTTGGTTCAAACTTGCCCTTCTTCTCTCTGTCTTGCTGATTTTTAGGATTTTCTTTGAGAACCAAGTCACCTACCTCAAATGTGCGAGGCTTGACTTTATGATTGTAGCTATGATTCATTCGTTGTTGATAAGCCTTGAGATGATTAAAAGTAGTTTGTCTTCATTCATCCAATAGTTCAAGTTCTTGTAAGTGAGAGACCCTGTAGCCTTCATCACTGATAATATTTCGCAAGGAGACTCATAAAGAGGGTAACTCAACCTCAATAGGCAAGATAGCTTTAGTGCCGTAGACAAGTGAATAGGATGTAGCTCCTGTAGGTGTGCGGACGCTTGTGCGGTAAGCCCAAAGTGTTGGATTAAGTTGGATATGCCAATTGTGGCCAGCGTCGTCGACTGTCTTTTTTAGGATTTTAAGTATTGTTTTATTATATGCCTCAGCTAGACTGTTACCTTAAGGGTAATAAGGTGTGAAAAAATGATGGGTAATATGGAAGTGGTCACAGAGTTCACGAACATCCTAATTTTTGAAGGGATGCCCATTATCGGTGATGATGGAATAGGAATACCGTATTGACAAGTGATATAGTTGAGAATGAATGTAGGAATTTGTTTTCCAGTGACTTGTGTAAGAGGGACTGCTTCAATCCATTTTGTGAAATACTCTGTGGCACTAATGATGAACTTATGACCATTGGAGGAAGGAGGGTGAATATTGCCTATGAGATCGAGTCCCCACTGACAAAAGGGCCAAGGAGTCTCAATTGGTTGAAGTTCTTGTGCTGGTGCATGAATGAGATCTCCATGAATTTGACACTACTTACATTTCTTGACAAACTGATATGAGTCTTTTTCCATATTGGTCTAGTAATATCCAGTCCTGATGAGTTTCTTGGCTAAGGTAGGACCACTATAATGTGGACCACATATCCCTTCATGGACTTCACGTAACACAATATGAGCTTTGTCCCCTTCTAAACATCTAAGAAGAGTGCCATCTAGACCTTGACGGTATAGGATATCGGCTAAAATGATGTATCAAGAAGATTGGCGAATGAAAGTGCAACGTTGGTTATTGGATAGGTCAGGAGGAAGGGTATTGTCACGAAGGTATGTGAAAATGGGACCATATAACTAGGACTCAGGACTGACAACACATATCATCTCAGTAGGAGTGATCTCATATGAGGGAACCAAAAGGTTGTCCACCAAGAACTCATAGCAGGTCTCATTCTGTGGTAGATCAATTAGTGAAGCAATTGTAGCCATAGCATTAGTGGCTCGATTCTACTCTCTTGGTATCTGCTCAAAGTCTAACTTCCTGAAATGTTGTTTCAGGTCATCCACCATTCTTTTGTAAGGCATTAATTTCTCATCCTTTGTTTAGTAGTCATCATTTGCTTGACGAATTACAAGTTGAGAGTCCCCAAAAACATGAAGTTCTTGGATCTTCCACTGAACTGCAATCTGTAATCCAGTTGTTAATGCTTCGTATTCTGCTATGTTATTTATGCAGGGAAATGATAATTGATATGATTTTAGTATGGAATCCCCTTGAGGAGTTATGAAGAGGATACCAGCTCTTGCCCCATGCTGTGTGTATGAGCCATCAAAGTACAGCTGCCAAGGCTTTGCGCGTGACACTATCAAGATGGAATCACCTGGGAATTCTGAAGTTAGAGGAACATCATCTATCATGGGAGCATCTGATAATTGATCTACGATGGCTTGTCCTTTTATTGCTTTTCTGTCCACATACTCAATGTCGAATTCACTCAGGAGCATCACCCATTTGGCTAGTCGACCAGTAAGCGTTGCCTTATTGAGAAGGTATTTCAATGGATCGATCCTTGCGACCAACTTAGTTTTATGAGTTAGCATGTAATGTTGTAATTTCTACGAAGCAAAGGCCACAGCGAGACACACACGCTCAATTGGTGTGTAGTTTAGCTCATATCCCACCAATGTGCGACTGATGTAGTAGACTGTCTTTTCTTTGCCCTCAACCACCTGTTGTGCTAAGAGTGCCCCCAATGCTGTTGAAGTAGTTGATATGTATAGTAATAGAGGTTGATCTGGAACTGGTGGCATCAAAACTAGCGGATTTAGAAGATAATCTTTGAGTATCTGGAAAGCCTGTTGACACTTATCATCCCATTTGAATTTGATACTTTTATGTAGCAAGTGCTGAAAAGGATTACATTTATCCACAAGTTGTGCTATGAATCTTCATATGGACTGGATTCTCCCTTGTAAAGATCAAAGTTGACTGATGTTTCGTGGTGGTTGCATCTCTAGGATGGCCTTGAATTTTGTTGGATCGGCTTCGATTCCTCTTTTTGAGACAATGAATCCCAGGAGCTTCTCGGAGGTTAGTCCAAAGACATATTTATTGGGGTTTAATCTTACTTTATATTTTTCCAACCAATCAAAGACGACTGAAAGTATGTCTAAATGTGTATCTTTGTCTATTGATTTTCTCCAGAGGTCATCAACATAATCTTCCATAGTAACATGCATGAGATCATGAAAGATAGTAGTCATGGATATTTGTGAGATTTTGCCAAGATCAAGAGGCAATGGAAAGCACAAATAAGAGAGAACAAAATAGAATGACAAGAACAAAACTGTATTCTCATCAATATGCAAATGATCAACTGGATTCACCAATACAATGAATATAGGCCTGCTTATATAGGCAAGGCCATATGGATGTATGAGCACACAAATATGACATGTGGCCCAATGAGAAACAAGGGTAGGTGAGAAATACTAGGGGTAGGTAGGAGAAATAATATAATATTCCACAAGAGGTGGATGACCCACCGAATGTGGAGTGTAACAGCAAAATAAGACCACAAAAGGTGGAATTTCTCCTACAAGCTCTATCCCTATGTGCACACTTCCCTAAGTGTCTCAAATCCAAACTATGAAGAGATGCATTATCCTAAGTTAACTTAAGTAAAGTGTAATAATATCCAAAATGAATATTTATTTACCCCAACAATATTTAATATGTAGCACCTGCATTTTTTAGCCCAAAGGGCATGACATTCCAATGGAAAGCTCCCCAAGGACAAGTGAATGTTGTTTTGTGCTGATCCTCAAATGCGATTTTTATTTAATTATAACCAGAGAATCCATCCATCAAAGATAACAGCGCATGACCTGCTGTGAGATCTATGATCAAGTTAATATTTGGTAATGGAAAGTCATCCTTAGGACAAGCTTTGTTGATGTCTCTTAAGTTTCTACATATTCTGATGCTACGGTCTGGTTTACTGACAGGCACTAAGTTGGAGATCCATTTAGGATAATCAATTGGGCATATGAATCTGACATCCAATAATTTTTTAGGCTCTGCTTGGACTAATAATGCCACTTGTGGATGCATCTTTCTTAATTTCCGTTTCACTGGTTTTGCCCCCGGTTTAACTGTCAAATGATGCATTACCAAATCCAGATCCAATCCAGGCATATCAGCGTATGACCATGCAAAATTGATTTGTTGCTCTGTGAAGAAACTTATGAACTTTGATCTTTCTATCTCCATCAGAGATTGTGCCAGGAATGTGTTATGTGGACTTTCTTCTATACCAATGTTTGTTTTGATGGTTTCCTCTACCAACATAGACGATATTTCTTCATAGGATGCTAGGATAATGTCGAGCCTTCCATCTTTGGGTGCCTCAGAGAGGTTTTCACCCTCAGATACGTCCTTTCTTTTTACTTTTTTGGGGTCTGACAGCGCCACAATGTGGTTTTCGCCATAAGACCCTTGATTTGTTTTTATTTTTATGTTTTTGCGACTCAAAGGCCCGACACCCTCACCAAAATATGCCACACTGTTGATTTCTATAGTGTATCCTACTTTATAGTCCCCAGGGGGAAGATCATCTCGTATGCCTAGATAATCAATAAAGGCTTCATCATTTTGGAATGTATCGAACTGTGCAGGTCCTTCATGGTCCCAGTCAATAATTTGGTGGTGAACAAGGGGAAGGCCTTTGATGTCTTCGAAGTTAGTGGGGCTAAGAGTGAAAATGCAGTTATATTTAGGTATGTTAAGGTAGTCATCGAGGTCATCATTATCACTCTCCTCATCTGTCTCGATCATGAATGAATCCAAATTATCATCACTAGTGGCGCATTCCAGGATAGGTGTTATCGTTCTTTGTGATTTCGACCTAGAACCTAGAGGCAAGGACTGTGTGGGATCCTCAGGGGTTGTTTCTTGACCAACTTTGAATTTTCTATAAAATTCCTCTTCGTCTGTGGGTTCATCTGGTTCTCTGAATGTCTCGATGAGTTCATAGTCACTAGAGTATTTGTCTGAATCCCATTCCCATTCATTGGAGTCTGTGGAATAGTGATTCTCTTGTTGAATTTTGGCAGCTTTGATTTGTAATGCTTCTTCTATCTTTTGAGTGTTTACCTTGGAAGTCATGAAACCAAGTCCTTTAGAGAATTCCTTTTTTAATGTCAATTCAAGTTGTAAAGGCTCAATGATGCCTTCCTTTCTTAAGCCAAGAGGACTTTTGCCATCATACCCAAATTTTTGTAGGATCTTGAATCCTTTGCCATATTTTTCACATGGTAGGCTGATGTGATCTTGTGTATCATTTTCAGGGTCTTTGTAAAGCATTTTGTATAAGTCTTCTTCTTCCAATTCACCCCATCTTTGAAAGATAGTAGGGTCCCATTTGAGTATAATGATAGATACCTGCTTATTAGGATGTGGTCTTCCATATTCTTTTGGTGAACTCATAACTTGTTGTAAACACATGGTTTGATTCAAAGTGTATTCACCCATGCCCTTGTCTTGAGATTTCCCTTTAAGCTCACCTTGTCTTGATGTCAAAGGTTTTAATGATTTAGGATCAATGTATGCAGAAGAAGGGACAACTTCCCTATTACTTGGGATGATCGTCTCAGTTTTTGGTCTCAAGTTATTGCAGTATATGAATGGATTAGGATCACCATTAACTATTATTTCAACTCCATTATGAGGAAACTTAATGCATTGGTGATATGTAGATGGGACTACCCTCCTTTCATGAATCCAAAGACGTCCTAGCAATATATTGTATGTGAGATCCAGGTCTAGGACTTGACAAACCACATCCTTTATAACTGGCCCAACTTTGAGAGGCAAGGTGACTGTGCCTTTGGATGAACGCTCTTCATCATCATATGCCTTGATGGTAATTTTTTTTGTAGAATTCATAGCTTTATCTTAATATCCCAATTGTTTAATAGTGCTCAATGTACAAATGTTTAGACCTGCTCCATCTATCAGGACTCGTTTTATTCGATGTTTGTGTATGAAGGCTTCAATGTGTAATGGTGCATTATGTGGCTGACTCACGGAGGCGTCATCGGCTTCTATGAATGTAAGGGAGTGTGGAATGGAAAGGTATCCCACCATGGGTTGAAACTGGTCCACGTTCAGATCAGTGGAGATAACAGTGTCTCTCAAGATTTTGTCAAGAATAGCTTTATGTGCGGGGGATATGCGTAAGCGTTCAAGAATGGAGATGAGCGCAGGTGTCTTCCCCAACTATTCTACAAGGTCATACTCAAGTTTGGTTGATGAAGAAGTGGTGTTTTTAGCTGGAGTACCTTGCAAAGTGAATTTACCTCGACGAGTTGTAACATTACATTCAAAGGTAGGTTCAGAAGAAGATCCAATTCCTTTTAGGACGATCTTGGGTCTCTGGGTAAAATTCTCAGACGTTTTGTCCTTGATGATAATGGTAGAGACATAATTGTCCATTGAAATGTGATTGATAGTTGAATCATAGTTATAGGATGCTCTGGTATAGTTGGTATGGTCATCTGTGGCTTTAGATTTTCCCTTGTCATGTTTTGGGAATGGTTCTTTAAACATCTCATGTTCTTGATTGGATGAGTGTCCTTCAATCTCAATGTCACCTCTATCAATGAGATCTTGTATGATGTTCTTCAGTCAATGATAATTTCCTATTTTATGACCCTTGCTCTTACAAAATTCACAATATTCATCATCATTCCACCAATTTGGTTTGACCTTTGGCTCATATGGAAGAAAATCTAGAATTGTGATTATCGTGTTTTCCACTAGCTTTTTGAAAACAGACTCAAGTGGTTCTCCCAATGGAGTGTACTTCCTTCATGACTTTGAAGTTGTTTGAATATTCACTTGATTGTTTGTAGAGCTTGATCTAGAAAAAATGATTTTGGGTCGTATCGTATTGGCATCCACAACACCATCATTGACTGTGTTGTTTTTTATTCCAAAATCTTGGCTTATCTTTTCCTTTAAAGTCATCTTTGTTTTCTTTGAATATTTTGATGACTCCTTGTTCAATTAGGACCTTTTATGTTGCTAAGCCTTTTTCAATGACATCCTTGAAGGTGGACAAACAAGCTTTTCTTAGGTCATAACCAATGTCTTTGTTAAAATTTTGCATGAACATCTCTACCATTTGTTTTTGTGGAATTTCATAAGAGCATCTACTGGCTAGATTCCTCCATCTTTGTAAGAATGATGAAAAAGACTCTCCATCCCTTTGTTTGGTGTTGCACAAGGTAGTGACTGATATATCTGTCTCTATGTTGTATGAAAAATGTCGGATAAATGCCTCTGCTAAGTCACCCCATGACTTAATTCCAGGTGGAAGTTGGGAGAACCATTCCATAGCTTGATCACCTAAGCTTTGTGGACATAATCTCATCAAGTATGTCTCTTCTGCTACTACCTCAATGCAAGCTGTGAAAAACTATCTTATGTGTGCCTTAGGATCCCCTTTTCCTCTATATTTATCAAACTTAGGTGTCACAAAGTGTGTAGGAAATGGAGGCATTGGAATGCTTTTGTCAAATGGATAGGGACATATGTCTCTCATTGTGTAGGTTGGCTTCAGTTTATTTATGTCCTCCATTTTCTTTTGTAAGTCCTTGATTTGCTGTTCCAAATTATTCTTAGGTGGAGACCGACTTCTTGGACCATACCCCATGCTTGAACAACTAGGTGGAGAAGGAGTATGTTGCATATATGGATGATATTGATCATACACATGTTCATATGGAGGAGGTCTATAGTGTTGCATATATGGACCACTTGGTATAAAGTCATGGCGAGGAATGGAATATCTGCTTTGTCCATGTATACGATACTCTACAGGAATGTCATGAGTTTGTTCTAGTGTGTTGCCCCTAAATTTGACATGGGGTTTCCTTGTGTCCAAATTTTGAACATGCCTTTGAATATCCAATTGCTTTGGTGGTTGGTCCTTAGCATTGGTATGTGATTGAGTATATTTTTCTGCATAAGACTTCCATAATGGTTTGCAAAGGTGAGTATCATATGCTTGACCATGTGTGTATGGGACCTCTAGTTTTTGAAACAAAGATGATGGTGATTCAGGCACAAGATGTGGTCCTCTATTGCCTCCACTATTAGGCCTCCTTTGATCCATATTGAGGTAAGGTTGTTGCAAAGGTTGATTTTCCATTATTTGAGACATGTCAAAATCATGAGGGATCTTGGCTCCACTTTGTCCCATCACTTGTAAGAAGTATTGTCTCTCTCCTCATTATTTCCTCAACTAATCAATTAAAACGGGGATCCATAATGATGTCTTCCACTTCTGCTAAATGTACGGAAAAGTTGTCCATATTGTCATTGTGTGTATCATTGTTGTTTGTAGTGTCCATGTGCTCAACATTTGGAATGTTTCTATAAGCATCCATGTTAGGTAATATAGTATGATCAGAATTGAAAAAGATATCATTGTCATACTCATAGGAACTCATGTTTTTGGACTCTTGAGCCTCTTTAGTTTCTCTCCTAGATTTTTGGGAACGGGTTTCAACCATGAACTAGGTATTTACCAAGATGTGTGAGACTAGATGAAAATAGAAAGAGTATGGAAGACCAAAAGTTGGATGTAATGTAAATGAATCTGAGGTTTACTTGCAATGTCCAAAGTGTAAGACCAAGTATGTATGTAGTAGAGTAGGTGTGGCTTCCAAAGAGATGATAGTTTCTCTTGATGAGGTAAGTTGACCTTGACTCTAAGTAAGACCAAATGAGACCCAAAGGTGAGAGACCTTGATGAGGGACAACTTAGCAAAATGTTGTTGTATGTAATGTGTTGAAAAAGTATGATGAGGATAAGCAAGTGGCCTTTTGACTCAAGTTTAGAAAAATGTGAATGTAATGCAATGATGGACTTTGTGAGACCCAAAGATAGGTTGAATGCTAGATGAAAACCCAGAGAGATACCTAGGAAGCTCAATAAGTCTGAAACTGACTGTTCTAGTTGTTGGATTATGAAAGTTTTTCAATTCTAAACACAGACGTGCCTACATACTTCACTGATGCGCTCAAATGACACAGACGCTATTCTGTCAGACACAGACATGCTTAAATGACACAGACATGGTTCTATTAGACACAGATGCATTTCTGAGATGTTGTAAGTGCAATGTTGCTCAAGAGAACACAGACACATTTCTGCCCTTCACATACTTGGTTATATGACACAGACGCAGTTCTGTCAGACACAGACGTGTTTCTAAAAACTTTGTGCAATTTTTCTAATCTGTGAAGTGACTTGTTGTGACCAAATCTAAATGTTTGACTATTTTCTGTGACAAGAGGACACAATGTTGATGAGGACTCAATGTTTGCAAGTGTTTAGACTCAAAAATGACTCAAAGAAAAGTGTGTTGTTTGATGTAAAATTGTTTTGCATACACTTGAAGACACAAAAGACACAATGTTTTGATGTTTGGTATTGAATGTTTGAATGTTTAAAATAAGTCAAGCACAATTCTTATGGCTGGCCAGGACAATAGTTGTTGATTCCCACATGAGGCTATGCTATTCAGAGCGGATACTTAGATGCTTGGCCCACTAGCTCCACCCTCGACACTCACTTCTCGGGGCAGCCAAGCATTAGTCCTCACGAAAACTCCCTGTGGTGAACTTTGTATCTCTACTGAGAACCGTATGTGTGTGGGCCGCTCCAGAGGTCCAACCTCCTACCCCAACAACTAGAAGGATTTTGACTTCTAAAACAAAAAGGTGCTAGTAAGGGCATCCACTCGTGTGGCCATACATGTGGCACTTTCAGCTCTGTAAATACAGAAGGCTCCCAGCCGGTAGGGGTTACGCCCTACAACTGATCAAATAAATTTGATCAAACGGGTTTATGGGGAGACATAGTGTCGGTATGAACTAATCAACACACGTTATCCATAGCTTTCACTACGAATACAGTTGTTTATAGTGGTTCAAAAGAGGTGGGTTTTCCTCGCTACCACTTGGGTCCTTCTCTCCTCACTAGTAGTCCTAATGACCACACGGGGAGACAGGCCCTCTAAAGATGAAACAAAAAGAGCCTATTGCCCAAGACACAAAAGACAATGGTTCAATTTTAGCGCACCAATTGAAGTGTTTGCTAGTCTATGAAAACAAGGCACACAATAAAGATAAAAAACCCTTGCCAAGGTCCTGCAACAAAGATCTATTAGTAGTTTGGATTGTTTCAAATGATCACCCCTTCCTACAAGCACACAAGTTAAGTAAATTTTTAGATCCAAAAGACTTTGTGAAATAGGGGCCTTCAACAAAATGATTTTTCTTTCAAAACAAGTTGCACCAAATTCGTTAGCTAGATCTGAAGATGTTAGTTCAAAATAAACTAGATCTGAAATTTGAATGACGAAAAACTAGATCAAAGAAATCAAAATGCAACAACTGCACGCAGACACAGTTACCAGAAACACAAAAGCGATTAGATCTAACACAGACGCAGTTCCTGAACACAGATGCGGTTCTTGAACACAGACGCGATTAGATCTGACTCAGACGTGGTTCCTGAACATAGACACATTTCCTGGAATCTGCAAAAAAAAAAATACTATCAAAGGCACAAACGCGATTCCAGATGTCACAGACGCGGTAGAAAATCAAAAACGCGATCCGAAAGTACGCAGACGTGAAAATATCAAAATATTGTTGGAAATGTTAGATCTACAACTTCAAAAACACAAATATGCAACAAAATATGTTAAATGCAAAAGGGACAAGAGTCCCACCAGGTGTGCCAAAATGAATACAACAATGTTGAAAGACTAAATGAATTCAACCACAAAACCCTAGCCTAACAACAACAAAGATCCACCATAACATATGAAGATTACCTAAGACAATGCAAATCAAATGAAATCACAAAGATTATAATATCACATGTCCAATAGGGTTTGGATCTCCATTCTTCCTATCTCCATTGATCTTGCTTGATATATTTATGTGTGCACAAGAGCTCAACAAAGAACAAAAATGTGGTTGCAAGTAGGATCGCATATGAAAGTTCAAAAGCGTAGTGTAGTCGAGTACGTAATTGAGGGCTTGATAACGAAGGAAGCATCTCCTTATATAGAAGACACTATAAGAAATGGAGGGATAAGATTGAGAGGTGTAAAAGATAAATGGTTGGCTATGATTAGAGGGTAGGTAAAAGAAATAATAAAATAATGAGAGGGTAGGTAGTGTAGGAATTAAGAGATGGATGACATGTGTCATAGGTAGAAAAGGTTAATGAATTAATTAAATAAATAAAGATTTATTTAATTAATAGAGGAAGTGGGATCAATTAAATAAATAAGATATTTATTTAATTTAGGCAAAAGGATAATTTAAATAAATAAAGGTATTTATTTAAATAAGAAATAAGTCTAGAAGAGGATAAATGAATTAATTAAATAAATAAGTATTTATTCAATTAATAGAAGAATTAGGCTAAATTAATTAAATAAATAAAATATTTATTTAATTAGACATGACAATTTTAGGTGTCTACAGTTTTTATTGCACTTTTTTGTTGTTTTGATTTTTTTGTATTTTTTTGATTTTTTGATTTTTTTTGTATTTTTCACTTTTTCCGTGCATTAGACCACTCAAGTATAGAATTTCTTTAGATGGATTTTTTTGGTTGGTTTGTCAAGAACATCGCCTTCTAAATTTGTTAGCTGATAGGTACCTGATCCATAGGCTAATATTATGACATAGGGACCCAACCAGTTAGGCTCAAACTTTCCCTTCTTTTCTCGATCCTGTTGATTTCTGGGATTTTCTTTGAGTACGAGATCGCTGATTTTAAAAATACTAGGGATGAATTTATGGTTGTAGCTTTTGGACATGTGTTTCTGGTATGCTTTGAGGTGATTATAGGCATGATAGCATTTTTCATGCAGAATCTCTAGTTCTTGCAATCTGTTGACCCGATACTCCTCATATGGAATGAGGCCTTTCAAAGATACTCTGAGTGATGGAATTTCTACCTCAAGAGGTAAAATTGCTTCTGATCCATATACCAATGAATATGGCATAGCTCCTGTAGGTGTTCGAATGCTAGTCCTATATTCCTAGAGTGCCGGATTGAGTTGCACATGTCAATCCTTTCCTGCATCATTTACTGTCTTCTTTAGGATTTTCAATATTGTTTTATTTGACGCTTCTGCTTGACCATTCCCTCGCGGGTAGTAAGGTGTAGAGAAATGATGTTGGATTTTGAATCATTCACATTGTTCTTGCACATCTTGGTTTTTGAAGGGATGCTCGTTGTCTATGATGATGGAACTGGGGATGCCATATCTGCAAATTAGATAATTGAGAATAAAAGAGGCAATTTGTTTTCCAATTACTATGGTCATTGCAACTACTTCAATCCATTTTGTCAAATACTCTATTGCAGTGATAATGAACTTGTGTCCATTTGAAGAGGAAGGATGTATTTTTCCTACTAAATCAAGTCCCCACTAATAGAAAGACCAAGAAGTTGTAAATGGCTGCAATTCCTATGCTGGTGCATGGATAAGATTGCCATGGATTTGGCATTTAGGACATTTCTTTGCAAATTGATAAGAGTCTTTCTCCATTGTTGGTTAGTAATATCCCATTCTTAGAAGTTTTTTAGCGAGAGTAGGACCACTTGAATGTGTGCCATAGATACCTTTGTGAATCTTGTGTAAAGTGGAGTCAGATTCATTACAATCAAGACAACAAGGAAGAGTACCATCTAGACCTCAACGGTAAAGTGTGTCAGCAGTTAAGGTATAACGGGCAGCTTGCCGAATAAAGTTGCATTTTTTTATTTCGAGACAGGTCAATGGGTAGCATATTGGTTTTAAGATATTCATAGATTGTCTCGTATAAAGGAGAGTCTGAACCAGTTAAGGCATATTAACATGGGATGCAGAATTGTCATAGGCTGGGGAAAACAGTTTCTCTACCAGAAACTCATAACAACTCTGTTGCTCTAGAATTTGTAGTAGTGAAGTGATAGTAGCCATTGCATCGGTTGCTTTGTTGTCCAACCTTGGTATTTTCTTGAAGGTGATGTGTACAAAATACTGTTTTAAGTCATCTACCATTCTTTTGTATGCCAGCAACTTATCATCCTTTGTCTGATATTCATTGTTAATCTAATTTATAACCAGTTGGGAATCTTTATAGACCTTCAATTCTATGATTCTCCATTCCACGACCATTTTGATTCCTATGACCAGTGCTTCATACTCAGCAATGTTATTTGTGCATGGAAACATGAGTCTATATGATCTTGGTATGGTGTGTCCAAGAGTGATGAACAAGACGCCAACACTTGAGCCATGTTGAGTGTAGGAACCATCAAAGTACAGGTCCATTGATTGGTGGTAACAGTAAGGACATCCCTTTTTGTAAATTTGACCTCCATTGGTTGCTTATCTGGTAGTGGTGCTTTAGCTAATTGATCTGCAATTACTTGTCCCTTGATAGCCTGATGCTCTGTGTATTGGATATCAAATTCACTGAGAATCATGACCCATTTAGCTAGTCTGCTTGTGAGAGCTTATTTGTTTATTAGATACTTGAGAGGATCAATTTTTTCTAATAGCTTGATTGTGTGAGCTAGCATGTAATGTCAGAACTTTTGAGAGGTGAATACTACAGCTAAACAAGCCTTCTCAATGAATGTGTAATTTAGCTCATATCCGTTCAATGTTCTACTGACGTAATAGATAGCTCATTCCTTGCCTTCTTGATCTTCTTGTGCTAACAGTGCCCCCAATGATATGTTCATTGTTGATATGTAGAGAATAAGTGGATTCCCTACTATGGGTGGTACTAGAACTGGTGGATTCATTAGATATTGCTTGATTTGATAGAACGATTCTACACACTTGGCTTCCCATCTAAATGGTATGTTTTTATGTAGCAAATGATTGAATGGTAGACTTTTATCTGCTAGTTGGGATATGAATCACCTGATTGACAGGAGCCATCCTTGTAGAGATCTGAGTTGGCTAATGTTCCTGGGAGGTGGCATCTCCATGATAGCATGTACCTTCATTGGATCTACTTCAATGCCTTTTTTTGACACAATGTAGCCTAATAATTTGCTTGATGTTACCCCGAAGACACACTTCTTAGGGTTGAGCCTGACTTGGAATTTCTCCAAACTTTGAAATATTTTATCTAATATGCCCATATGTTCTGCTTGGGTAAATGACTTAGCCAGTAAATCATCCACATAGTCTTCCATTAAGGTATGCATCATATCATGAAAGATTGTCACCATCACTCTTTGATAAGTTGCCCCAAAATTCTTCAAGCCAAAAGGCATGACATTCCAACAATACGTTCCCCAAGGATAGGTGAACGCTATTTTATCTTGATAGCCAGAGAAACCATCCATTAATGATAGCATTGCATGGCCTGCTGTGAGGTCTACAATTATGTCGATGCTGGGCAAAGGAAAGTCATCCTTTGGGAAGGCTTTGTTAACATCCCTAAAATCGATGCATATCCTGATGCTTCCATCTGGTTTTGAAACTGGCACAATGTTTGAAATCTATTCAACATAGTCTATAGGTCAAATAAATCCAACATCTAATAACTTCTTTACTTCAACTTTGACCATTAATGCTACATGCGGATTCATCTTTCTTAACTTTTGCTTGACTGGCTTAGCTCCTGGAGCAATAGATAAATGATGCATGATTAAGTTTGGATCAATCCTGGGCATATCTACATAGGACCAAGCAAAATTAATTTTCTTTTCTTTGAAGAATCTAATAAACTGGTTTTTCCTCTTCTGTCAAAGATTCTGCTAGGTGTACGTTTTTAGCTGCTTCTTCTATACCAATGTTGATTGATTGAGTGGGCTCAATCAATATGGGTGATCGCTCCTGATAGTGTTCAGGAAGAGTGTCAAGTCTCCCATCCTTAGGTGCCTTAAAAATGTTTTCACCCTCAGATGCATCCTTTATTTTGACTTTTTTGTGATCTAGTGTTACCATTGACTGGTTTTCAACATTAGGTCCTTTATTTATTTAATTTTTGTGACTGAAAGACTTGGCACCCTCCTGATTGCAGATATTGTTACTTTGTTTGCTAGTAGAGTCTATTTACGAGTTGACAATACATAGGTAATGGATAATGGATTCCTCATCTGGGAAAATAGGTATGTCATAGTGTTCAGGTTCATCCCAGTCTATAAGATTAGGAAATATGAGCGGTAAAGAGTCATTGGGTGGGTTGAGGTCAGCTAAGGTAAGTGTCATGATAGAGGAATCGTTAAGGTTGTCTGGGATATTGGATAAGTTAATGATATTGTCAAGGTCTTCGATGGTATCATCTTCCATTTAGACTTGCTCATATTGTCACTACTCATTTTCTTTAGCTTTGTAGTTATGTTGTGGACCAAATTCAAGTACTCTAGACTTTGTGCCTTGTCCTTCTTGAGAAATGGGTGTATGAATAGAACCTTCAGGTATATCTTTAGAAACATTTGATCAGCTGACCCATTCATAGTCATTAGAATTAGTTTTAGAAGTATTGTCCCAGAGTTTTTCAGTGCTATGGATAGGTATGTTGTAGGGTGAAAAGAGATCCCTGATAATTGATACCAGTTTGGTAGTTTTCTGTAATTCCGTATCAGAACCTGCTTGTACTCTTTGTATCTTTTCATATACTGTTTCTCCTTGGAGAGTAGTGATTTCGTCAGGAGGTGATTCTGCTTTGTTTTGCATAGGTTCTTGAACATGGTGTACTTCCTCATAAGATGCTTCTTCTCTTTGAATGGCCAACTCTTCTTGTTTTTTCTCTTTTTCTTGGCGTTCTCGCTCTTTCCTTATTGTTTCTGCTACTTGGTGTAGTGCTTCTTGCCATGAGTCCTCATTGTTTTTCTTCTTTACTTTCCATTGAGGTTTTTGATATTTATTCTTCTTTTGCCTTGGGGGTAGATTGTGTCCATATCCTAGTCTTGTTTTATTTCATGAAAACTCTGAAGGAGGGACCAATGGTTCTATAATGCCTTCTTGATGGTTGCCTATAGGTCCTTTGCCATTATACCCCATCCGTTGCATGATCAGGTATCCTTTTCCGTAATATTGTGTTAGTACAGCTACCTCCATAGTAGCAGCTCTGTCTTCTCCCTCATCCTTGTATAGCCAACTAAGGATGTCTTTTTCTTTTGATTCATGTGCTAATGTACCCAATTGAATGAACTTTCCATCAAATTTGGTGATGGGCTGTGTTGCTTGATGTGTCGATGTAGAAGGTTATGCATGAGATTTTGGTGATGCTGGTAATTTGGTTAGACACATGGGTTCGAAAGAGTATTCTCCCATGCCTTACTCTTTGATTTTCATCTTTTGTTTGAAATCCATGGATAAAGGTTTGAGATTTTCTTGATGATGATCTAGTGCCGAGGAAGTTTGAGCTTCCCTGTTGTGTGGAACCAAGCTATCTTTGGCTGCCCCCATAGCATTGCAATGTTGAAAGGGGTTATTATCTACTGATATAAAAATCTCCTACCCATTATATGGGAATTTGACACACTGGTGGTAAGTTGACGGTACTTCTTGCATTTAATGTATCCAAGGACGAACCAATAAAATATTATATTTGAGGTCTATGTCTAAGACTTGGCACATAGTGTCTCTTTGTATCGGTCCTACCTGAATAGGTAATATTACTATTCCCTTGGATGATCTTTCTTCATCATCATATGCCTTGATGGTGATCTTTTTGTGTGGATGAATAGACTTCTCAGAGAAGACTAATGCACGGATAAGTTTTAAGGATCAAATATTGAGACTAGCTCCTCCATATATTAATACTCTTTTAACTCAATGTTTGTAGACTAAGACTTCAATGTGAAGGGGAGTATTATGTAGATGGCTCAAAGAGATATTATCATGTTTGGAAAAGGTGAGATTATGAGGCCCTATCATGTGAGCCACCATGGCTTGAAATTTGTCAATATCCAGATCTTGAGGTACATTTGTTTCAACTAGTGCTTGTTCCAGGATTTCTTTATGTTTTGGTGATAGTTTGAGTAACTCGAGTATGGATATTTGAGTAGGAGTTCTCCGTAGTTGACCTACCAAATCATATTGAGTCTTGGGGATAGTGGTTGATGTTGATGTATGCCCTTTCAAAACATATTTTTGAGCTCAAGTTGTCACATTGATTGATGTATGGTCTTGTTTGTCTTTGATTTTTATGATGTTTATCTGATTATCCTTTGTTGATATGTGATTGATAGTGTTGT
The DNA here is from genome assembly GCF_030272615.1 of Cryptomeria japonica. Classification (NCBI taxonomy): domain Eukaryota; kingdom Viridiplantae; phylum Streptophyta; class Pinopsida; order Cupressales; family Cupressaceae; genus Cryptomeria; species Cryptomeria japonica. The sequence continues at coordinate 616,743,873 of NC_081411.1, read as the reverse complement.
TGTATAGATGATTTATGCAAGCTCCTCTAGAATTGTTTGATGATGAAGCTCCTTCTTTGTTGTAATTTTGAAGAGGATTTTTAAAAGTGTTATGATCACCATTCATTTTGAGACCATCAATTGTTAAATCATCTCGATCAATCATGTCTTGAACAATATTTTTAAGCTTCATGCAATCATTTGTTTGATGTCCTTTGTTTCGATGAAAATCACAGAAGTGTGAGTCATTCCACCAAGGTGGTTTAATCTGAGGTTCAAAGTTGTTTATGGCTGGTAATGTGATGATCTTGTTTGCCAAGAGTTCTCAAAATGTTGATTCTAAGGATTTACCCAATGGTGTGTAAATGCGTCTATTTGGAAAATTGTTGGTGTTACCCCTCAGATTTGGATTAGGTCCTCGAGTTGTGTTGTTGCCTTGGGTATTGTTGGTGGTGTTTGTATTTTAAGGTCCCTGATTGGTATTTTGGGGATAAGTGTTAGTGCCTTGGTTAACACCCTTTTGATTCTTGGTAGCCTGAGGATTACCTGATAAAGCCAATACTGGTTGTTTGGACTTCATATCATTAGCATCAGTTCCTCCCTCATTAACAAAATTTTTGTTTTTGGTCCAGAATCTGGATTTGTCTAAGTTGTTATTGTTGTTTTGATTGTTAAAGTGAGAGTTGGATGAGTTAATTCCTTCTTTGAAGAACTTCAATGTTCCCTTTTTGACACATGCTTCCTCTACTTGGATTTCATTTTTGATTAACTTGGCAAAAGATGGGATGCATTGGAGCTTGAGTATATAACTCATCTCACTATTCAGATTGTCAATGAAAATTTCTATCTTTTCCTTTTCAGGCACATCTCGAGGATATCTCAAAACCATCTATCTCCAACGTTGAAGAAACACCATGAATGTTTCATTGTTTTTCTGTTTGGTATTACATACATCCAGCATGGTGATTGCATGTTGAATATTGTAGGAGTATTGAGTGATAAATTTATTGACCAACTCATCAAAGGATTTGATGGGAGGTGTAAGTTTAGATAACCACTCCATTGTTTGTCCTCCCAAACTTCTTGGGAATAGCCTCATCAAATAAGTGTCATCATGGGAAAATTCAAGGCTCATGGTACAAAACTCCCAAACATGATCATGGGGATCACTCTTACCATCATATTTATCATATTTAGGTATATTTGAATTCAGGGGAAAAGGTATCATGTTTAAACTCCTGTCAAAGGGGTAAGGACAAATTTCATTTAAGGAATACCGTATTGTGGTTCCCTGTTGCATGTGCTACATTTTCCTTTGCAACATTTGCATTTGTTGTGTAAGAGCAACCAAGGGTGCATTTGTTTGTCGAGGGAAGGGTTCTTCCCTCTCATTATCCCTAGTTTGGGTATGTGTGTGTTCCAGTATGTTATGTTGTTCAGGAATGTTTTGTTCAGGGTCATGTGTTTCCTCCTCTCTCTATTGTTCTTGATAAGTGTAATTTTGAGACCTTGTCCTAAAGATTTCAGTATCGAAGTCTTCAGGAATTCTAACTCCTTTGCTTGTTAGCATGAGCATGTATTTTTATTTGTCAGCCTCTATGAGCCTCTCCATAAGTTTTTGAAATGAAGGGTTTTCTTGACATTTTTATTGTTGTTCAAGGGTTGGTGGTTCAAATCGAGCTATGTTATAAGTGATGCAAACTTCTAGGAAGAAAGCTGGATTGATCTTTCCTCCACGATTTAAGCGTTGACTGAATGTTGATTTTTGGCAAAAGGCTCTACTTCTCAATAATTCTTCATCAAATTTGTTTGACTTGTCTTGAATATACAAGCGCATATGATGGACAAAGGTGCGATATGATTTGAAGAGTTGGCGATTGATTGAGAAAAATCTATTTCGTTTGGCAAGTTGTTGGGAACTAGGTTGTCGTTTCTTCAACTTAGTTTTGTGATGAAGACTTTTTCTTCTCAAAATATGAGGAGTGGTCATACACGAGTGATCAATGGTTTCCTTTGATTTGTTTGGATTATGATACTTTGGTTGAAAACTTAAGCCTACTTTATCAGGTGGAGGTTTAGATGCCCCCCCATGACAAAGTGCATCAAATGATATGGAATAAGAGTTTCCCAATATGGAGACTCGATTTGACAACTTAAGTTTAAACTAGGTATGTTTAGTTGATGGAATCTATTTAATTGGCAGACCTTTTGATCAATGTGATGATGTTACCCGATTTTGATAGGAGAAAGTTTTATCTCTAGTCAGTTTCAGATTCTGACAACCGTTGTTCTAAGAATGACTTGCTTGATTGTTTGGAATATTTTTCTGATGCTTTGGTTCAAGTTTTGCTCGGTGAGGTCAACTGAGGATCCAAAAGGGTATCTGAGACTGATGATAATTTTGTTAAAAAATGTTCAGTTTTTCTCTCTATTTTTCTAAGTTTTACCTATGTGCTAAGACAGAGACTGGATACACTAAAGTGTGATCTAGATGTGCTATTAAAAGCCACCAATGTGCTAAGCTACCTATGCTACCTGATAAACCAGAGTTTTGAATTTCGCTTTGACAGGGATGGTTATGCACTAATATGTCCTTAATAAGCGCTAATGTTTAGACTCAAAGCGCTACAGTTTGCCCCCAATGTGCTAGGATGATTCTTCAAAGCACTAATATGGTGCCTAAGAGCGCTAGTGAAAAGTTTGTCAAATTTTCAGAATGTTATGCGCTATTTTTAAGAATGAGTGCGCTAAGTTTCAGCTTGGATGCGCTAAAGTGTTCTCTAGATGTGCTAGGAGATTTCTCCTACATGCTAAACTATTTTGTTTGCTTGGTTTTCGGTTTTCTTGGAAATTTTCAACACTTTTTTAAATTTGATGGATGATTTTCTGAAGTATAAATTGTAAACACAACAAGAAAAAGACAAAAATTTTTGCCTATTCTAAACAAAGAGTGTATGTTTTGTGAGGATGTGTTCAAATCCTCAATGTTTTCATAGGTTTGGATACAAATAAGACAATTCAGACAAACTCTTTATTCAAAGGTCATCAACAATACCATAGCCCACTAGTCTCGATACTCCGTCAGCTCAAATAGTACTCATGGGTAGCGATTAGCAAGAATTGTTGATCCTACTTTTGAAGTATTGCAGCAATTTAATTTTTCCCTTTGTGACACCTCCACGGATGCTTTCTCCTTTGCAGCGGACACAAAGTTTTCCTCCATCTGCACGACGATCTCCTGTACCAAGTGAGGCATCAAGCTTGCAAGTTTTAGTTGTTCCACTTGCAAGTCATTTTGTAATACCACCCTATAATCCGTTAAGGATGTCTACTCCTGGATCTTGGGGTACTGCTTTTGGTCCTTTGAACTTGACCACACCTTTGCATGAACTTCCCAAAGCTACGCGAAAAAATTTACCCAAATTTTTGGGGGATGGTTCTCAGCACCTGGACGAACACATTGCTGCCTTCTACATCGCATGTGGAGTCCTAGGTGTTGAGCATGAAGATGTTTTAGTGAGATTATTCATTGAGACTTTGCATGGAGCTGCTGTTGATTGGTTCTATCATCTTACGAATGCTTGTATCACAAATTGGGCAACTCTCTAAACATTGTTTGAAGCAAGGTTCAAGTCTACTGAAGATGATCATGCACTGCTAGCTCAGTTAACTCAAATGAAGAAAGAGCCCCAAGAAACTATGCATGAATTTTTAGCAAAGTTCAACAAATTGCACAATCGCATTCCAGTTGCTTCACGACCAACCATTGGAAACTTGAAATGCTTCTTCATCAACGCTCAATTGCCTGAGGTGAGCTTTCTTTTGCGAAGAGATAATCCTACAGATTTAGATGCTGCACAACAGTTGGCCATATCGGTTGAAGATGATCTTATCCTCACCGGTAAGATAAGGAGAGATCCCAATAAGGTTAGAAATAATCAAATTGCTGATTTGTCAATTCCTTCCATGAATTTTGTTGATCCCATGATACAAAAGTTAGCCAATGAGTTGTTGGCACTTAAGAAGCAAATTTCCTCACAAGGAAATACTTCTTATCGTGATGTTCCAAGAAGGACTTATCCAGACAATGCTTCCAATTACACCATGCATAATCAAAATAAATTACGTCCTTCTCTAGAGAGGCTTGCATTGGAAGCACCACCCCAAAATTCAGCTATGGGATATTATAAAGCTGAACAAAATGATCTTCCCTCTTTTGGTGAAGAAGATGCTAATTCTCATTAAGAAGATGATGCAGAGTTAGTTGGCGACTCTAATATTAGGTTTATGCAATATCAAGAAGATGATACACCAGACACACGTGATGGGGATGTTTTTGTAGTATTCACCTGTTTGCAAGCACAGGTAGCTCAACCACCTGTCATTGCGAAGAGATGATCCTATCCAAATTAAGGACTCTCAACATTTGCCAATTTATATTGCAAAGCATGGGACTCCCATACCAAATCCTGCAAAGGACAATGCTATCTCAATGGACGCCGCGAAGGATAAAAGTGTAAGTGATTCTTCGACTGCTGTTAATTTTTCTGCACCTATCAATTCTTCTACACATGCATCAAAAACTAGTGTACCTAATATTTTAAATTCTCAAAATGAGAATCCAAATCCATCTTTGATGATGAATTCCTTTCAGTCATTTGATATTTTAGACCATGCTAAGAAAACCAAAATACAAATGTCTGAAGTTGAATTTTTGAGATCTAATCCAGATCAACTTGACCATTTGGTCAAGTTAGTTAAAGAAAAAGATACTACCCCTAGTAATCTTCCTAAGTCTAACTTACTTCAAAATAACTTAGTAACTTTCCCTTCTCCTGTCGAGAAGATAGAACCATTCTACATCTCTTTGTTGATAAATGGTTATAAGCTTAGTAACCATGTAATTGATTCTGGGGCATCTGATAATGTTATGCCGTCAAAAGTTGTGAATGCCCTTGGTTTGACTTTGACCAAAACATTTGGAAGGTGTTTCTCTATGGATAACAAGCAAGTCCCCTTGATAGGTCAAATAAAAGACGCACAATTTGCTTTTGCTTCATTCCCAGAAAAGAAGATTAAGATGACAGTACTGGTAGCCAACGTGCAGGCCTCCTATGGCCTATTGTTGGGAAGAAATTTTTGTAGAGATGTTGGGGGTGAGTTAAAAATGGATATGACTGAGGCTCGTATTCCTGTTAAAGGAGTTGTTCAAAAGTTACTTCCAGAAAGAGAATCAAAATACACCGTTGTCAAGTCTGATGTTTAGCGGGCCCAGATTCTTTTTGAATCATCGGGTATGGGTAATTATTTTATACATGCTGATGATGGTTGAGAGGTGGCTCCTAAGAGTGAAGATGCCATTCCACTAAATGATGTTCCAGTTGATTGTTAAAGTAGTGTTACGAAATTAGAAAGATCTTCAACTTCACAATAAGAAATTCTCAATTTTGATACCGTTAGCATTGGTAGTCCAAATGATGTTTGGACACTAGAGTTTGATGGCAATTGTTCTTCTACCGGATCTGGAGCTGGTATTGTTTTGGTTTCTCCTGAGGGTAATCTTTTCCCTTTCTCTTTCAAATTGCAGTTTGATAACACAAATCACACTGCTGACTATGAATCACTTCTTCTCAGAATGAATGTTTCTCAGAAGAAGGGAATCAAGAACTTGCATGCTCAAGGATATGCCGAGTTAATTGTTTGTCAAGTCTGAAACATATATCAAATTGTTTACGTGCATTTTGACACACCCACCAACAATCAGGTAGTTCATGCAAACATTCACCACCTCTCCTGAAAAGTAACGAGTTCGGAAGAACTCACTACCCCAAGGTCTCTGTAGTTGGGTCTCGATGGTGATGGATAACTCAATGGATGATGTGGTTATACCTGTAAAGGGGCCTTCTGGTTAGAACTAAATCTCACTGGTTTACAAATAATTGCACTTCCTCTTTTTTTTTTGTATTTTATGATTTAAGACTCTCTGGGGAAATAAAATGTGAAGCGTAAGGGAAACAAGAAACTAACAATAAAGATCAATACAATGATAACTTAATAAACTATTCAATTAGTTCCCTACAATTTGAGCAATTATCAGATATTATCCAAGTTAGCATTCAACAACGGACTTCCATAAACCTGCAAAATCATCAATTTCACAAATCTGTGGACATACAATCATCAACAATATGGCCTATCACAATAATTCCCATACACCACTGACGTGCACAATATGGTTCATATCATAATAGACAAAAAGATTACTACATTGCTAACTCAAAATAATAGATGTTATCGATTACACAGAACAATTTGGTAGAATATAGATGTAAATCAAACAATCTACAAGCTTCTTTTCATATTAATCTCCATGAATGTATAGCAAAAATAACTCAAACTTCTTAACAATATGCAAAAATCTCTAAAAATCTCTAAGTGGGCTACAATCATCAATTTGGGGACCCTTACAAATGAATTCAACTTCTCAATTTATAGAAGTTTCTCAACCTTTTATTTAGGAAATAACTCTATCCTAAATTAAGAACTAAAATTAGGAGTCGTAGTTAACTTGCAAGTTTATGCCTGGACACTCCACTTAACAACTACAAAACGGACACTGCATGAGCACTACAAAGACCATGCTGGGTGAGCCACGTTTTCATAACCATGAAGGATTTATTTTTAAAAAATGGGACTTGAGTAGGAGGAGTAGTTTAAAAATAAAAAATAAAAAAGATTTTCTATCTTTAGCAATTCTGTGCCTATCCTTTATTTCTTGGTGAATGCCTTATAATTTTCAATTATACATGCAACTGCTTGGACTGGCGGATTGGCTACATGCTTAATTCTAAATTTATATTTCTTCAAAGCCTCATCTGCATGTGCTCCTTGTTCCTCTAACTCCTCTACTGTATTCGCTACCTCTTGACATTGAGTAATCAGCTGTGTGTATCTATCCATAAGGGCAGCATCGAATTGGGCGGCAGGTCCTAAGTTTTGTGCTTCATATGCATCCCATTGATTCAAAACTTGCTGCTGGTCCATTATTCCAGTATCAGCTATTCTGAGGCCAAAAGCCCCTAGTGTATTCATCACAAAATTCTCATATGACAAAATCTCTCTGAGAAGAGGGTCCCGAATATTAGTCATTTCTTTGACATACTGCTAATACATCTCTACTTTTAGCTCCATAATGAATATGTAGGATTGTCAATTCTCACAACTATCCCCTCTTAAGAGGTCTTCTTGTACTATCAGCTCTTCTCCTAATCATAGTATCCTTTTCAAAATTCGGAGTTGTTTATTAAAGATGTTCTCCTTCTGCTCCCATTGTGTGGAACAGGTTGCCAAAGCTCCACCTACCTGTACCACTTTATGGTATATTTCCACTGTATTTTGTAGAAACAATCTAATTTTGGCTGCATTCACTTGAGTCCATGATTTGGCGGCCGCAGCTACTCGTCTCACCTCCAATAGTGCCTTTACATCTCCTTCTGGCAATGATGAGGTTGAAGGTAGGTCGTCTGTCCTACACAAGTCCAAAGGTTTAGACATTTCTACCAAGAGGTGTTTATACTGCCCAAGCTGTGCTTTAAGTTCTATATTTGAGCTATGCTCCTTTTCCATGCGCCCTCTGACAATGCTTGTGGCTAGTTCCAAGGTATCTAACTCTCCCCACTTGGTCTGCTTACCTAGGTTTATTTGTGATACCTTGTACTTAGGAGAAGCTTGTCCCTTGACTTGCGATGGAACCGCCACATCTACAATCACTTCACTAGAACTAGTCTTCGACAGGTGATGAACCGTCTTTAACTTCTTAACCTTTGGTGGTTCTTCGATGATTGCTTGTTGTAGGGTAACCTTGGGGAGCTCTGCTTTTCTCTTTTTCTTTCCAAAGGTAAACTCTAACCATTCTGGTATATCTTTAGCTTTATCACCTTGATGTGATACAATATCAGTAGTTATAACATGCGCCTCTACTTGCTCCTCTATATGCTCCTTTGCTTCAGCTCTCATTTGGCCAAGATCTTGGAATGATGAAATTTGGTGGGCTAAGTTAACTTGGAGAGCTTGTTGTTTGTGTAACTCTCCTAGCTGACCACTAACTTCCTCATTGAATGCCATTTCTTCATCACCTAGCTCCATCTCTGCTTGCTCGGCTTCTATATCCTTAAGCAAAGTCTTCTTGGTCTTGAGGAGTTAGAATCAACCTTTCATTCAGGATGTCCTCTACTTCACTTGATACTCAGTTTACCTGTTATCTCACAAAACCTTTCTAATATATCTTAATGTGACGTTATTGTTGAGTTTATCAAGCTTGCCTTTTCCAAATTGAAAGTCAAAAACTCATATCATATTTAAATGATTATATACCACTTTGAACGAGTATAGACAAAGGTTTCAAACTCAACCAAATGACAATGAAAATATAAATAGAAGATGACGCCCTCCTAAATGGCACAAGGTTAGTCTAAGATCAAAAAACACAAAACACACAAAACATTAGTGTTAATCAATCTAAAACTAAACTATGAAGGCATACCAAAAGAGACACAAAAGACATGCTAATTTATCTAATAAACAAAACACAGATCATGAGACATCTCCAACTGCCTCTTAGCATGGCCTTAGTTTCTTGTCCCTTGTTCCTCTCCTCTCCAAGTTCCAAAATAGTGTAGCTCTCAGCAGCTTTTTGTACTATGAATGCTTATGGAGGATTGAGATTTGTAGTATAGCTCCAAATATGAAATAAAAAGCTATTTTTATGCTAAAATGATATATTTTAACCAAAAAGACAAGATTTAGTTATGCTATGCTAAATGCTCTCTAAAATGTCTATAGTCTAAATGCTTACAAGTTTTCAAGATCTGGATTATGAAGGAATGGGCTCTATTTATAGGAAAAATGGAGCAATGGATGGCCAGGATTGAAAGGTTTAATCAAGGGTCAAGCTTGAAAGTTGGGGATCCATGTGCACAATTTGCACCAATGAAATGGTGACAAGTGTCAACATAGGGTTGGGTTGAAAGAAGAGGTTGGAGGCATTAAAGGCCTGAGAAGACCTCATGGTTATCTAAAGACTAAGGGTCAAGCCTAAATTAGGATTACCCACTGGATTAGGAGTTAATCCAAGGATAAACCTTTGTGCAAATGATTAAGAGATAATCATGGTCAAAGCATTAAATGCTTGATGAGACCCTTGGGTTGGGTAGAGGTTGAGTCAAAACAAATGTTTTAACTATGTAGGAGGGTTTGGGTTAACCATTAATGGTTATTGGAGACTTTGTGGATTAAGTGGTTGAAAGTTGGAAGCCTTTAATGGCTATCAAAGACTTTGAGGATTTAAGTGGTTGAAGGTTGAAAACCTTTAATGGTTATCCAAGACTTTTAGGCTTTGAGAAGTGACTCCATTTTGCTTAGGAATGTGACAATAATTAGGGGATGGATTAGACTAATTAGGAAGGGGTTAGAAGAATCTAGAAGGGGATTAGATTTTGCAAGTGGATTTGGTGGGTGAAGGAAAATAGGATTTTATTTAAAATAAAAATTCATTTATTTCAAAATGTGTGCAAGTTGCATTTGTAAGAAAATGCAAGTGGGGTGGGGATAATGATTTAAATAAATGTTTTATTTAATTTATTTAAAAGAGGAATAAGGGGATTTAATTAAATAAATAGATTTTATTTAATTAATTGATTTGAATTGGATTTAATGAATTAATTAAAATAAATTGAATAATTTATTTAATTAATAGAAGAATGTTTGGGGATGAATTAATTAAATATTAATTTAATTAACTGGTGGCTAGTGGATTTTTAATCAAATAAATACAAAATATTCATTTAATTAAAATGGACAGATTTATGTGACTACATTTGCCTCTCTTTGAGACGGTGCAGTTTATCGCATCATTTCAAAGAAAGAAAAACTGGTGTGAAAAAATGCCCCATAAAATGTAAATTTAATGGGTGGTATGCCCCCTCGAGAGATGGGCCAAAAAATTTCGAAAAATCGGGCGATCTCTCGAAAAAGAATGAAAATTGGCAGGGTGGTAGAAGAGAAGAAGTTAGGCATACTGGGGAAAAATAGAAGAAAACGGGAGAAACATGGAGAAATGGGGGGCTCGGGAAGTTCACGGGGACCACGGCGATGAGCTGGGTGAAGTTACGGGGACGGCGAGGGGTATAAATGGGGTGAAAGGGGTGAAAACAGGACCATTTGTGACCGCGACCAGTGGAAAATGAGAGCTCTGATAGGGACATTTGGAGGAGCAAGGAGGAGCTACTATGCCGATTTCGATCACCGAGCATAGATTCGAGCGAGTCCGACGGTTCCAGCGCCCAGAGGATTACGGACCAGCGGTACGCAAATTCAAAAACTCAATTTTCATGCATTTTTGATAGGTTTTTAGCTGAGCCCAAGTCAAGTCGGAGCAAGAGCGCTGGAACTATGGTTTTAACGCTTTTGCCCCATGAATTAGCGCTATTGTGCCGCAATGGCGCTATTGTGCGCTTGTTTGAGCGTTTTTGTATTAATTAGCGCTAATGTATGCAAGTTTTAGGGCTTTGGACTAAGTAGCGCTATTGTATGGTTAATTGAGCGCTATTGATGTTAAATAGCGCTATTGCATAGCTGGTTTAGCGCTTTTGTAGAGCTTTTTGAGCGCTTTTGATAGGGTTGTAGCGCTATTGTGAAAAATAGCGCTTTTGTAGATAAAATAGCGCTTTTGCCTTAGGATAGAAAGATGCCCCCAGTTCTGGACAAAATAAATCTCCTGATGCCGAATGATTGATGGATGGCGAGGTGAAGTGGGAGTTGTTTTGAACCATAGCAGCCCGATGAGACTTAGGTCATTTGTTAGGATAAATGCCTGTTGAAGTCTAGGTGGCCATGATTGCTTACCTGTTGAGACCCGAAGATACTTGATCAAAGTATCTGATGATAGTCTAGGTTTAAACTTAAGAAAGTTTGAAAACAAAACAACTGATGGTGATTGATGAATGTCTATGTGCAAGAGGATCTGCACGTGTTACAGTTACGCGAGCGCCATCCTGCGACACAGGGGTTGCGAGACCGATTGACGTAGGCGGAGATAGACTGCATTGCTGCGACTGGTTTGTATGAGGTGATGCACATGCCCGTGATTCGTATGAATCACGGCCTGATTACAGCATTGGCAGAGCGATGGCACAGTGAGACGTGCACATTTCATTTGGCACAGGGAGAGATGACTGTGACCTTAGAGGACGTGTGGCGTATCCTTCAGATTCTGATTCTGGGGGAGCTGGTGACATATGATAGATCCTGGGTGACGGTGTCTTGTCAGAGGATTTTTGATGAGGATGTATACATTGATGATGGCTCGATCGCATGGGAGGATATAGCGGCACTATATGAGCCCCTTCTAGTAGTGTTGTCAGGGATCGTGGGAGGTCTTCTGTGTCTAGATAGGCGGTCACATAGATTGGTGGTGGGATGGGGACAAGTTATAGAGATGATGATGACTGAGGGGACCCGATTTGCCTAGGGGCCGTGCGTGTTAGCGCACATGTATCAGGAGCTACACGAGGTAGTGTACCGGGGGAGAGGTTCTCTTGCAGTGGGCATGACGCTGCTGCATGTGTGGGCATGGGAGCACTTACCAGTGACTCGACCAGTGAGTCTCAGATTTCGAGCCGTGGACCAACCATACATGTTTATGTATAGTGGCATGATGAGTCAGCCCCACTTGAGGAAGGTAGAGTGGTGGCGGCGGGCATTGGATGACTTGGATGTAGTGATATGGCGGCCATACTTGGAGTGTGAGCCATGGGAGGATGATGCAGAGGCACTACCTTATGTCTTCATGACCCGATTCCTCATTGGGAGGACCTCTTATCATGTAGAGAGACAGGTGCCGGGATGAGTGATGAGGCAGTTCGGACGGCAGCACGGACTGCCGAGCGGATCAGGGGAGTATGCACGAGTGATTCGAGAGCGGTATGCATGGAGTCCAGTGCTACTGTATGATCAGGCACTAGCAGAGTTTTGGACACTACAGGCGAGGCCATGGGACCTACGACCGAGGGTCGTTGATGCAGGGGTGACAGAGGAGTATACATAGTACCGAGCGGCACACCCGATCCTACGGATATCAGACCCGGCAGAGCTGATCCCATCTTTTGAGGAGGAGAGAGGACGAGGACGAAGAGCAAGAGGAGGAGGAGGAGGAGGAGGAGATGGAGGAGGAGGTGGAGGAGGAGGAGGAGGTGGAGGAGGTGGAGGAGGTTTGGGGATGCCGAGGCAGCGGAGAGGGAGAGGTGGACTACCTCTTCAGATATCACAGGGACCTTTGATGCAGGGAGGAGTGCAGCTGAGTGGGAGGGGGATGGAGAGAGAGATCCCGATGGATACAGGTGCAGGAGAGGGTGGTGCAGGGGAGGGACCTAGTGGAGGGGGTGATACAGGTGCGGCAGCCATGGACACGGGGGAGCTACTGGGGATCTGCGGGATCATATGATAGGTTATTTGCAGACCCGGGTGGAGAGATTAGAGGAGGAGATAGTAGCTAGGGATGTGCAGCTATTTGCACGTGAGTCAGAGCTGACAGTGGTGCTGCGGGAGAGAGATACTGCGGTGGAGAGATTGGCGGAGCTGCAGGAGAGAATCCGAGCGGGAGTAGGAGCACAGGGGCCTTCAGGGGAGATTATGAGGGAAATGCGGAGAGCTCAGGCGGAGATAGAGTACTGGCGGGGGTTATATGAGCAGGTGGTACCGGTTAGCCAGCGAGCTCTCAGCTATTCACAGATGCGGCAGGCCAGATCCGAGCGATCACAGAGGATGCAGAGCAGCGGGGGTGTGATGGGTCCTCTACGGCAGGAGAGATCAGGGGATGCAGGAGGGAGTGGGGGTTCGATGAGGCCTCCACGGAGAGATGGATCAGGTGGTGTAGGCACCAGTGGTGGAGCAGGTAGGGGTGGTGGTGGTGGTACAGCATCTGGCCAGAGCGGCATTTGAGAGAGCATTTTTTTTTGCATATATGTATTGTATCATTGTCTATTTTTGGACTGTATCTTGGATGGCTCTTGGCAGCCGATTTTGTAGACTTCATTGTACTCTGATATATGAGTTGATATATATGAGGAGATCCCATATTTGTGATGATTATGCATGTGATGATGTATGGATGTTTATGCATGATTATGTTTGCTTGCGTAGATGGATATGTGTACATGTATGCATTTGATGAGATGTTTCTTTTATGCATGTTTTTATGATGATTTATGATGTTGTATACTGACATATGAATGCAGGTTTATATGTGTATGATGTATTTGAATTTTGATGTAATGCTTTATGTATGGAATGCCATGATGAGGATATATGCTTATGCTTGATGCATGAACAGGATTTTTGGTATTTCCTATTTTGTTAATGATGCGATGATTTATATATGTAATATAATGATGCGATGATTTATGTAATGATGTAAATGCAATGGTTAGATGAATGATTTTATGTATGGATATGCATCTAGATGTGTTTAGATGAATGTAATATGGATAAACAAAATGTAAAGTACAAATGTTTATATGATAATGTGTTAAATGAATGCATATGCATAATGTAGATATATATAAAATGGTAAGAACCAATGTGTTTTTGAAACAAATGTTTTTATGATTCTAAATGCTTTTAAATATGTTTGTAAGTACAAGTGATAATGGGATGATACTATAACTAATGGGTATAATAACTGCACCTTAATGTAATGATAATGAATGCAATGTGAATGAATCTTACAATGAGCATAACAAGATACTTTAGTAATGAATGAATGCACCTTTTAACTATAAAGAAATGTATGCAAATGATAAATGATGAAAAGATAATAAAATGATAATGGATAATTTATACTGGATGAAATGCTTAGTAAATGATTTAAAACAACCAAAGACGATGTGATCCCATGAATGAATCTAATTATTTATGATTGATGCAATGCTACAAAAATGATTAATGAAAACTAAATGGCAAGAAAATGAGCTATATGCAAAGTTAAAAAAAATGACATGAAGTGTTAATGCAAAATGCAACTAAATGTTTAATGCAAGATGCAACTAAATGTTTAATGCCAGATGCAACTAAATGTAAGGATGATATGATCATGAGGAATGCAAGGTTTTTAAGACTTTGCATGATGCATTGATGATGTATCAGAGTACTCAATCGTGATTGTATCCAAGACCAGCTTAATTTTCTCATTTTTGCATATAAAACCTCTATATGAATAAGTGAACGGATGGGTGATATGCAATGGAATGCAATATATAAACAGATGAGATGAAATGACGATCCATAGTGCTCTATTTTCATCATTGAGCTTTAAAATGTTGGAAGAGAATACAAGCATCTTGACATAATGATTCAAGATGACTTGAGTATTCCTTACATGGATTTTATATAGCAAGTTAATACAAGCAACTTGATATAAGGGATCAAGTTGACCTGAGTATTGCTTGCGGAACAGACAAGGATTATCTCCTTTCATGCATGACTTGGATCGTCCTCCTTGATCTTAGGCTGATCATATCCTGAGACAAGTGCATACCGTACTAAGAGATAACACCTTTATCCAGTTTGGATGAGGTAGGAGGAACCAAAGGGAGAGCATTGTACCTACAAACAAACAGTATATACATAAAGAATAAAGAATATGGATCCTTGGTAATGGTTCATGCCCATATGGTTGAGGTATACGCTGTAGTCAGCAAGCCGTAGTGATCTATGACTGCATTTTGCATAAGATTACGTAGCTTAGTGAACTTCCCACGTAGACACCATTAGTACATGCCCCAGAACTTCATCGGAAATAATGCGCAAACGATACAAAATAATGCTGCACGATCCTGATACAGATAAACAAACGATTGTACTCACAAATCAACCAAGTATTTGATAGCCTAATAGAGTTTTCTTGTCAAAGAAAACGTCATCTTGTCTTTGTTTTGGTAAGGAAGGATGCATCCTTGTTTAAAGACAGGTTTGGATTGTTGAAGTCGATTGTGTTGGTTTGATTGGTAAATGGTCAGTGTGTGAGTAGTTGTCAATGTTTATTTTGTATCTAATCGGATAAATATGTACAAGGTGTTGCCATGTTTTTGTGTGATTTTTGATGGGTTTTCCGATGTTTTTTGGATTTTGTGAAACAATTTTGAATGTTTTTGGTATTTTGAGAGTCATTTTTGAATGTTTTTGATATTTTCTGATGATTGCCTAAATGAAGAGCGTAATGATATATAAGACAATGTAGAATCCACTTCCATCACTAGGGTAAGGGTATTGCCCCCAGTTTGTAGACCTGACTATGAAAAGGTGGGATGCTAGACGCATGGAGTAATTTCTTAATTGTAGATCAAATAACAAGCCATGGTTGGGATGGATGGATGTATGTGTGCATGAATGTGATCGCAACGAGGCTGAAAGATACTGGAGCCATTGCCTTTACGAGTGGCACCTGTTTGCCAGGTTTTCACCATCGTACTTACCCAAGGTGCCACCAGAGTGTTTGTTCACCGTTTGGATGCATGATTTTTCTTTACTTTTTTGAATGTTTTTGTATTTTCTTCAGGACATTTTCTGAATGTTTTTGGTATTTTTCTGATATGTAGGGGAGCCTGATGCTCTGTACACCTTAGGTATAAAACCATTTGAGGTGCATGCTATTGATTGGATCTGCGAGTGGTTCTCCATCTGATGTAGCCAACTGATATGCCCCGGACCTGAATATAGCAGTGACAACATATGGGCCCAACCAGTTTGATTCAAACTTGCCTTGATGTTCTCTGTTTGGTTGGTTGCGAGGATTCTCTCGTAGAACAAGATCACCTACCTCAAATGTATGAGATCTAACTCGGTGATTGTAACTTCTGCTCATGCGCTGTTGATAGGCTTTGAGGTGATTGTATGCAGCTTGTCGCTTCTCATCAAGTAACTCTAAGTCCTGAAGACGGGATACTCTGTATGCTTCACCATCAATGAGATTATGCAAGGAAACCCGTAATGATGGTATCTCAACCTCAATAGGTAAGATAGCTTCAACACCATAGACCAATGAATAAGGAGTTGCACCTATAGGGGTTCGAATGCTAGTTCGATATGCCATAGCGCTGGATTCAATTGAACATGCCAATCACGACCGACATCATTGACTATTTTCTTGAGGATCCTCAATATGTTTTTATTGGATGCTTCGGCTTGACCATTGCCTTGTGGGTAATAGGGAGTGGAAAAGCGGTGTTGGATATGAAATTTCTCACAAAGTTCGCGGACATCTTGATTTTTGAAAGGAAGACCGTTATCTGTGATGATGGACATGGGTACACCATACCGATAGATGATGTAGTTGAGGATGAATGAGGCGATCTACTTGCCGGTGACTTGGGTAAGTGGAACAGCTTCGATCCACTTGGTGAAATATTTGGTGGCGGTAATAATGAATTTATGGCCATTGGATGAAGATGGATGAATCTTACCCACAAGGTCAAGGCCCCATTGACAAAAAGGCCATGGTGTTGTGATTGGTTGTAGTTCTTGTGTGGGTGCATGTATCAGGTCACCATGAATTTGACATTTCTTGCATTTCCTGACAAAGTAGTAGGAATCCTTTTCCATAGATGGCCAATAGTATCCAGCTCGCATGATCTTCTTGGCTAGTGATGGACCACTTGAGTGAGTCCCGCAAATTCCTTCATGTACCTCTTCCAAAACCTTTGTTATCTCACCTTGTTCCAGACATCGAAGGAGAGTACCATCAAGACTACGTCAGTATAGGGTTTCGGCAATAATGGTATATCGAGCAGTTTGGCGAATGAAGGTTTTACGTTGGTTATTTGATTGGTTGGGAGGAAGGGTGTGATCGCGGAGATAGGTGTAGAACTCACCATACCATGGGGATTTAGAACCAACAAGGCGACATATCATTTCAGCTTCGAGGATATCATAAGCGGGGATCCAAAGCTGTTCTACCAAGAACTCGTAGCGTGTTGAATTTTGTGGAAGATCTAGGAGAGATGCGATGGTAGCCATAGTGTTAGCAGCTCGATTCTGATCTCTTGGTATCTGCTCAAAAGTGATAGTAGTAAATGATGCCTTTAGATTGTCCACCATTTGCTTATATGGCATGAGTTTATCATCTTTGGTCTGATATTCATCAGTTGCTTGTCGAATGACTAGTTGGGAATCGCCATATACTTGCAGTTCTTGTAATTTCCATTGGATGGCTAACCTGAGTCTTGTGATCAAGGCCTCATACTCTGCTATGTTGTTTGTGCATGGAAATGTGAGCCTGTAAGACTTCAGGATGCTATCACCTTGAGGTGTGATAAACAAAATGCCTGCCCCCGAGCCGTGCCTAGTGTATGAACCATCAAAATATAGTTTCCATGGTTGTGCTGTTGTGATCATGAATATCTCTTCATCTGAAAAATTGGAAATAAGAGGATGATCGCCTGTGAGTGGTGCATCGGCCAACTGATCTGCAATAACTTGACCTTTGATAGCTTTACGGTCCACATACTCGATGTCAAATTCACTTAAAATCATCACCCATTTGGCCAAGCGACCTGTCAATGCTGCTTTGCTGAGTAAATACTTGAGTGGATCAATCTTTGCAATGAGTTGTACCTTGTGTGTTAACAGATAGTGTCTCAATTTAGTGGCTGCTAAGATTACTGCTAGGCAAGCTCGCTCGATAGGTGTGTAACTGAGTTCATAGCCAACCAGTGTGCGAGAGATGTAGTATACATCACACTCTTTACCTTCTGCATTATGTTGTGCCAGTAGCACACCCAGTGCTGTACTTGTTGCTGAGATATAAAGTAACAATGGTCTACTTGGATCTGGTGGCATCAACAAGGGTGGATTCATGAGATAGTCTTTAAGTGCCTGAAATGCTTGCTGGCATCTGTCATCCCATTGAAAGCGTATGTTCTTGTGTAGCAGGTGTATGAATGGGTGACACTTATTAGCCAATTGTGCAATGAATCTTCGGATGGATTGAAGTCGCCCTTGTAGTGTCCTTAGCTGACTGATATTCTTTGGAGGTGGCATGTCCATGATTGCCTTAACCTTTGCTGGATCGACCTCAATGCCTTTGCTTGAGACAATGTATCCTAGAAGTTTCCCGGAGGTTACTCCAAAGACACATTTCTTTGGGTTGAGTCGAACATGGTATTGTTCCAGTCTATCAAAGATTTTATCTAAGATGTGAAGATGTCCTTCTCTAGTAAGTGATTTTGCTAGTAAATCATCCACATAATCTTCCATCATAGTATGCATCATGTCATGGAAGATGGTGGTCATTTCTCTTTGATAGGTCGCTCCTGCATTCTTTAGACCAAAAGGCATTACATTCCAGCAGTATGTGCCCCATGGACATGTGAAGGCTGTCTTATGTTGATCTTCGGGTGCGATCTTTATCTGATTGTATCCTGAAAAGCCATCCATGAGTGAAAGCATGGCATGTCCTGCTGTCAGATCCACTATGATGTCGATATTTGGAAGGGGGAAGTCATCTTTAGGACATGCCTTATTTAGATCTCTGAAGTCAGTACAAATGCGGATGCCCCCTTTTGGTTTGCCAACTGGCACAATATTGGAGATCCATTCTGCATAATCAATTGGTCTAATGAAACCAACATCTAGGAGTTTCTTGAGTTCTGTTTTGACTAGCACTGCAATCTGGGGATGCATCTTACGAAGCTTCTGCTTGACAGGTTTGTCTCCTTCTGCGACGGTGAGATGATGCATGACTAAATCAGGATCAAGCCCAGGCATGTCTGCATATGACCATGCAAAGTTGATCTGACGCTTCTGGAAGAACTCGATAAATTGAGGCTGTTCCTCTAGAGTGAGAAGAGATGCCAGATGTATGATATGAGGGTTTTCAGGAGTCCCCACATTGTATTCTTTGGTTTCCTCGATAAGAATCGTTGATCATTCCTGTTGTGTACTAGCAGGGAGAATGTCAAACCCTTCATCCTCAGGCGCCTCAGAGAGGTTTTCACCGTTGGATACGCTCTTTCTTTTTACTGTTGTCGGATCAAACAGTGCCACAGTGTGGTTTTCACTGGAAGATCCATGTTTTATTGTTATATTTTTGCAGCTGAAGGGTTTGGCATCTGCCCCGAAGTATGCTGCGCTATTAAGTTGAATGGCGAATCCAGCTTTGTGATCCCCGCTTGGTAGATTATCCCTTAATTCCAAAAAGTCAATGATAGCCTCATCGTTTTGGAAGAGGTCAAGACATGGGGGATTTGGTTGGTTCCATTCGATGAGTTCAGGGTGGATAATGGGCATTACTTCATCGACCAGGTTAAGTTCGTTAGAGGTATTAGTGAGGGTTAAGATGTTATGGTGAAGGTTGTTGATGGTACTTTCCCTGTCAGAATCAAGCGTAGGATGAGACGTAGGGTCTGTGGAAGATGTTTCCAGCTCAGGTACCCAAGTGGTCTTTATCTGTGCTTCTCCGTAAATAGGAATGTCTTTGCGTGGCAGAGGTGGTGATGTGTCTTCCTCATCTGAAGTGTTAAGTTGTACAGAATCAAATTCCCACTCATGTGAGTCGGTCTCTAAATCACTCTCCAGTATCCGATTTCTATACCATACTGGGATGTCTTTGGAGTTAAACACGATAGGTGTGATTGGTTTATGTATCTTTGTAGTGATCGGTGCTGCAGGAACTGTGATGGGGATTAAAGGATTTGTTACTGGAAGTATCGACAGTGTTGATTTAGTGGCTTTTGTTGGAATGGCTGGTGCCATAGATGCTGTTGCGGGTTCCAATATAGTTGCTGCTATGAATGGTTTTATTGATGTGATGACTGCTGTGGATGGGATTACTGGTTCGATTGGTGGTATGTTTGGCACTGGTGATGGTTGCGGTGGGGTTGTGAGCCTTGATGGGGCAGTGGCAATATTGCTTGATGGTGCTTTGATTATGAAATGTGTCCTCTTTGCAGTAGGTGGGCAAAATGGTTTGCTAGGTTTTTCTTTGAATCTGAGTTTAGGAAGGATCTCTTTTTCAAAGCCTAGGCCAGTATTACCTTTGGGCTTGAACTCTGGCAGCAGCGGTTCATGTCGTCCTTGTTTGCAAGATCCCAAAGCACTCTGACCATCATACCCCATTCTTTGCATAATGAGGAGGCCTTTACCATACTGTTCCGTAGGAAGTGTAACTTGCGGTTTGTCAGTGGTGATGGGATCTTTATAGATCCATTCCGCTAGGTCCTCATCTTGTGTCTCTTCCTCTTGACTCTTTCCAAGGATGAAAGGCGTTAAGGCACATGCAGGCGTGATTAGTGGTTGCTGGAGTAACTGCTGTGGTTTACCATGTGTTCTAGGAGAAGTGGGCATTTGTCCCACACAAAAGAGCTGACTCAAGTTGTATTCTCCAGGACCTTCCTCTGCTACTTTCATCTTAAGCTTTTCTTGCTTGGGTATAGGGGTGTTTAAACTGGCAAGAGAGGCGGGACTTACATATGATGTGGAGGAAATGGCTTCCCTATTATTAGGAACAGTAATCTCTGGTTGATGGCTGATATTATGGCAAAAAGCAAAAGGATTTGCATCACCCAGGATTGTGATCTCTGCACCATTATGTGGGAACTTGATACATTGATGGTAGGTAGATGGAACGGCTTGCATGGCATATATCCAAGGTCTCCCTAATAATAGATTATATGGCAGCGGAAGGTCCAGAACCTGACAAATGATGTGCTTTACCATAAGGCCCACTCGGATTGGTAGTACCACAGCTCCTTTGGATGAACGCTCTGCATCATCATAGGCCTTGATGGTGATCTTCTTGCGAGGATCCACTGATTCTATTGCATATCCCAATGCTGTGACCAACTGTAGTGTGCAAATGTTTAGGCCTGCTCCATTATCAATCAAGACTCGCTTGATCTTGTGTTGGTTGACAAAGCCTTCAATGTGTAGCGAAGCATTATGAGGTTGTTGGAAAGAAGAGTTGTCACTTTCGGAAAAAGTGAGACAAGGGGATGACTTTAGATTTCCAACCATGGCTTGAAATTGGTCCGTGTTCAGGTTTGCAGGGACTGACGCCTCTTGGAGTGCTTGATCCAAGATTGTTTTATGAGAGGGTGACAGACGCAAAAGCTCCAAAATGGATATAAGTGCAGGGGTTTTGTCTAATTGTTCCACAAGATTGTACTGCTTTGGGATGGAGGTGGTGCCTTGTGGAGCTGCCTTGATGGTGACCTTGCCACGACGTGTAACAACATTGCAATTGGAGGTGGGATTTTTGAAGGTTATAGTTGCAATTTGTTCACTGGCATCATACAGGTGATTTACAGTGTAGTTATACGTAGCCTGCGTATAATCAGTGGTATCAGTGCCTCACCGGGAAGTAGAAGGACCCCTTTGATCTTGTGATGGAAGTGGATTCTTGAACATCAGATGATCATTATTTGTTGTTTTTGGGTCATGTCCTTCAATTTCAATTTCTCCTCGATCAATAAGATCATGAATGAGGTCTTTCAATCGGTGACAATTACTTGTCTTGTGTCCTCTTCCTTGATGGAACTCACAGTGTTCAGTATCTCTCCACCATGCTGGTTTGACCTGAGGCTCATAGTTGGATAGTTTAGGTAGAGTGACCAAATTCTGAGAGAGGAGTTGTCGCAACACTATTTCAATGGGTTCCCCTAAGGGAGTGTATGTTCGTTTTTGTTTTTGCTGACGAGGTCTTGGTTCATCATGAGACGTGATGCGACCTTGATTGGAAGGAACATTTGTGTTATTCTGAGGTGGAGGATTTTGTCCTGCAAACCGAACCACAGGTTGTGCATTTTGGATAGTCCGAGCATCCACAACTCCATCGTTGACGATATTTTTATTCTTGTTCCAGAAGTTTGGTTTATCACTATTGAAGCGCAGGCGAGGACCATCTTTTGGTTCGTTAAAGATTTTTATGAGTCCTTTCTTGATGAGTGCTCGTTCACATTTTAAACCCTTGGTGATCATATCATTAAAAGAGTCTGTGTCTTTGACATCCAGGTGAAATTCCATTTCTTCATTTAAGTTGGAAATGAATATTTCCACTAGTTCTCATTCAGGTAACTGAAGAGAACGTCTGCTAGACATTTGGCGCCATCGTTGCAGGAATACTGAGAATAGTTCACCTAGTTTTTGTTTGGTGTTGCACAGATCAGCCATGGTGATGTCGCGTTCAATATTATAAGAGTAATGAGATAGGAACTTCTGGATGAGTTCCTCAAATGTTCTAATGCCACCTGGTAGTCGGGAAAACCATGACGTGGTTGTTCCTCCCAAACTTTGGGGAAAAAGGCGCATTAGGTATGTGTCTTCATATGCCACTTCAAGACAAGCGGAATGAAATTCTCGGACATGATCACGGGGATCCCCCTTTCCTCTATATTTTTTGAATTTTGGTGTTTCGAACCCGCGTGGAAAGGGTGGCATATAAAGATTCCTATCAAACGGATAGGGACAGATATCATTGAGTGAGAATTGGTTAATCTTGACACCATTATGAAGCTGTTGGGCGAGAGTCTCGACTTGTTGCCGCAACATCTCCATTTCATTTGGAGGAGGAGGTGGTGGGTTACCTCGAGGAATGTTATATCTGATGGGATCTCTACGCCTTTCCTCTTCATGGCGACTTTGTCTTTCTGATGCTTGTCTTAATTGGGCAAGATCAAAGTCTGAGGGGAGTTTGGCTCCTTCTTGAGCGAGTTTTAAGAAGTGAGCATCCGCATTGCTCCTTAGTATTTCATCAAATAATCTGTTATGCTGGGCCCTCTCTATTGTTGTAGGAGTGGGAGTACTTGGGTTTTCGTCATTCACATTTCCTCCAAGTGCTTCTTGAAATTCATTGAGGTTGTCCTCTTCTTCTTCCTCAATTTCTATTTCTCGTTGCCTTGACCGTGATCGGGTTTGGGCCATTTTGTTTATAAGCTTTTTGTTGAAGTTGTGTGAAAATGATGATGAGTTTTTGTTGAAATGAGAGATTGATGGTTGGTGAATTGTGTTTCACGTGGATCTCTAACACCTTTAAGGTAGATGTAACCGAAATTCCTTCTTTGAATTGCTTGTTTGTTTGATAAGTTTTGATGTGATAAGGTGTAGAGAAATCTGAGATGTGTTACAGATTTAACTACCTAGTAATGAGAGGATTCACTCATGAACTAGTTTTAACCTGCGTAGATGTGTCTCTTAGGATGAGCTTATCCTAGATGTAGAAACAATCTAAAAAGTGATGTGATGTGTTTGATTTCAAGCAATATCTAAAAGAGAATTTGGGACAAGAACCTCTTAATGTTTTGAGAGTTGGGACGGATTGATGATGAAGTGATGATGTATGAGTGAGATGATGGATGAAAATGTTTTCAACTTCAATAAAAAATTTGTGTTACAAATGGGACAAACTCTATCTCTTCCCTTTCAGGTGTTGGTGGCACTTCTCGAGCTGTGTTGTAGGTGATACAAATGTTTGGGAAGAAGTTGGGATTAATCTTTCCTCCTTGATTTTTGTGATAACTCAGAGCTCTATATTGCATAAAAGCTCTACGATTCAATGATTGTGAATCAAACTCATTTGTTTTACCTTGAAGGTATAGACGCATGCGATGTAGAAAGACTCTATGTGAGACAAAGATTTGTCTATTGAGATAGAAGAAGTTCCTCCTTTTGATCAAAGCCTTTGAGCTTAATGGTCTCCTTTTCAAGTTGATATTCTGATGACACTTCTTCTTTCGCAAGATGTGAAGAATGGTTATAAAATTTGTCTCTTTGTTGTTTGCACTTTGTTTTTGGTATTTTTGGTTGTGTTGACAGATGTTGGATGAATACTTTGTTTTTGGGATTGATTTTCTGATTTTTCTTTGACAAGAAAACAAAGCAAGCACACAAACACAAAATTGTAGCCTCAAAGGCACAAATGAGTATGGGTCTAGATCAACCCAATCCTTGGACTTGTTTTTGACCCTTCCTTTAGATTTATTTTAAGGTGTATTTCCAAAGCCTGAAGTCGGCTCAATTCGCACTAGGTCTGTAAAACGAACACACTTCAAACACTTTTTATCCCTAAGGTCAAATGGCCAGTTGTGATAAATTTAGCCCACATCTTGATATTTCTTCGACTTTGGTACTACATACCTTATGAATCCCGTCTTGGCAGGTAAGGATGTGATATACTAAGTCTTGCACGAGCATAACAAATAGATGATCCCTATGATGGGGGAGTCACCACTTTTATCAAGCCACAAGTGACTTTTCAAAAAGCTATGTTTCTACTCAAGGAAATATGTATGGTGAGTATCTTGGGAGCAAAACCATCTATGCTCTTGCACTAAATTATATCTCAAATATCCTCAATCAATAGAACGGGTGGGCTACTACTTAAAGGTGTTTAGTCATGTTCGATGTTTTTGGACATAAGTTCATTCTGCAGTGACTCACTTAAGAGCCTTGTAACTGGTGGTGGGGCCCATTTGTCCTTTCGGCCAGTTACACTGTAGGAACAGCTATATCCAAGGCTACAGCTTTCGCTCTCACCTGATTTCTATAGCGGCTCGAAGGATTTACCGCTCGAGGTCGTTCCCAGGAGTATCGATCCCTTGGCAGGCCTCTCTTAAAAAGATAAAATTTTGAGTGTTACTAACACTTTTCTCTTGCACCTAGGACCATGAGAGCCAAGGAAGAGGATAGTGTGTGTTAGAAGTAGGTCCACTCGACTGACTTTTGTGCACAAGCGTGCCAGATACGTAAAACACTTGTTCTTTTTAATCCAACATTTGCAAAGATGATTTAACTATTTGGAGATGTTGCTCCAACAGTCATGGTGTTCGTTTTAACTTCAAAGGCAATGTGTTTTGTAATCTAGAATTTGGAAATCCTGGTCAACTTAATGAAAAACACGTTTTACTTGAAGGAAATTTTGTTTGCAAAAATCAAAACAAGTGGTTTTGTAAGTTTTTAACTGCACCAAAATTTGAAGTGTGGCTTGTGTTTTTTAGATTTGATGCAAGAAAATGGAATTGTTTGGTTTTAAGCACCAAATAAAGTGTGTTTCCTAACTTGCAAGAAAACAAATGTTTGAAGTTGTTGTTCTTTTTACCTTGCAATAAAGAAAGATGAATTTTTGTTTTAAGCACCAACAACAAGTTTGAGGTTCATTTTATGCACTCCAAAATAAAATGTGAGGTTGATTTTAACTTGTGCAAGAAGGAAAAATGGATTCTCTTTAACCAACTTTTGAAAGAAAGTAAAAAAAAAAATTTAAGGCATCTAAATTAACTCCTTCCCCTGCACACAAAAAAGATTAGAACCTGCACACAGTCAATGGTCAAATGTTAGTGTGGGCTTACACAAGCCTAAATTCTGATTTTTGGTTACAAAGCGAATTGGACAACACTCTGTCACAATAGCGCTATTCTGCTTTTTAGACAGAAGCGCTAATTAATACAATAGCGCTAGTCTGCGGACGCAGAAGCGCTATTTTACACAGTAGCGCTTAAAGAATAGGAAAATTGAGAGATCAAAAGCGCCAGAATAGTTGCAATAGCGCCAGAACTGTGACAAAAGTGCCAGAATAGAATCAGTAGCGCTAAAACATTTTCAATAGCGCTATTTTAGGGGCAATAGCGCTAAAACGTGTTTAGTAGCACCGAAGCGCGACCTGTGTGGCAGTTTCAACAAGCAAAAATGTTAATTTTCAAAAAAAAAGATCAGAAGGTTGCGTGTTCAATTCACATCGAGTTCACCAAATGACGCCCTCCTAAATGGCACAAGGTTAGTCTAAGATCAAAGAACACAAAACACACAAAACATTAGTGTTAATCAATCTAAAACTAAACTATGAAGGCATACCAAAAGAGACACAAAAGACATGCTAATTTATCTAATAAACAAAACACAGATCATGAGACATCTCCAACTGCCTCTTAGCATGGCCTTAGTTTCTTGTCCCTTGTTCCTCTCCTCTCCAAGTTCCAAAATAGTGTAGCTCTCAGCAGCTTTTTGCACTATGGATGCTTATGGAGGATTGAGATTTGTAGTATAGCTCCAAATATGAAATAAAAAGCTATTTTTATGCTAAAATGATATATTTTAACCAAAAAGACAAGATTTAGTTATGCTATGCTAAATGCTCTCTAAAATGTCTATAGTCTAAATGCTTACAAGTTTTTAGGATCTGGATTATGAAGGAATGGGCTCTATTTATAGGAAAAATGGAGCAATGGATGGCTAGGATTGAAAGGTTTAATCAAGGGTCAAGCTTGAAAGTTGGGGATCCATGTGCACAATTTGCACCAATGAAATGGTGACAAGTGTCAACATAGGGTTGGGTTGAAAGAAGAGGTTGGAGGCATTAAAGGCCTGAGAAGACCTCATGGTTATCTAAAGACTAAGGGTCAAGCTAAATTAGGATTACCCACTGGATTAGGAGTTAATCCAAGGATAAACCTTTGTGCAAATGATTAAGAGATAATCATGGTCAAAGCATTAAATGCTTGATGAGACCCTTGGGTTGGGTAGAGGTTGAGTCAAAACAAATATTTTAACTATGTAGGAGGGTTTGGGTTAACCATTAATGGTTATTGGAGACTTTGTGGATTAAGTGGTTGAAAGTTGGAAGCCTTTAATGGCTATCAAAGACTTTGAGGATTTAAGTGGTTGAAGGTTGAAAACCTTTAATGGTTATCCAAGACTTTTAGGCTTTGAGAACTGACTCCATTTTGCTTAGGAATGTGACAATAATTAGGGGATGGATTAGGCTAATTAGGAAGGGGTTAGAAGAATCTAGAAGGGGATTAGATTTTGCAAGTGGATTTGGTGGGTGAGGGAAAATAGGATTTTATTTAAAATAAAAATTCATTTATTTCAAAATGTGTGCAAGTTGCATTTGTAAGAAAATGCAAGTGGGGTGGGGATAATGATTTAAATAAATGTTTTATTTAATTTATTTAAAAGAGGAATAGGGGGATTTAATTAAATAAATAGATTTTATTTAATTAATTGATTTGAATTGGATTTAATGAATT
This sequence comes from Cryptomeria japonica, assembly GCF_030272615.1. Classification (NCBI taxonomy): domain Eukaryota; kingdom Viridiplantae; phylum Streptophyta; class Pinopsida; order Cupressales; family Cupressaceae; genus Cryptomeria; species Cryptomeria japonica. The sequence continues at coordinate 616,716,826 of NC_081411.1, read as the reverse complement.
AATTAAAATAAATTGAATAATTTATTTAATTAATAGAAGAATGTTTGGGGATGAATTAATTAAATATTAATTTAATTAACTGGTGGCTAGTGGATTTTTAATCAAATAAATACGAAATATTCATTTAATTAAAATGGACAGATTTATGTGACTATAGAAGAGGTTCAAAGTCTCTCAGAATTTGGCAAGATGTTATACAAAGGATACCTACTTCCTTTTAGAATCTTCAAGAACATAACATATACCCCAACTCAACAAAAAAAAGAACAAACAAGCAAGGAAAACAAAAACAAAAGGGAAAACACACAACAAGGCCCAACGAAGCAAAAGCAAAAAGAAAAAAAACTAACTACTATATACAACAGGTCAAGCTTCATTAAGGATTTAATCAAAGTAGTGCTTGAGAAACTGACCATTGACGGGCAATGGTACCAGTTCTCCAGTCAATGAGCTCAACCTAAAAGTGTTCTCGCCTAGAATTTCAGCTATTTGGTAAGAACCTAGCCACAACATTTCAAACTTGTGATGATCACCTTTCTTTTCCTTGGCCTTGTCCCATAATAAGACTAGGTTAGAGATCCAAAAAGCTTTCACCTTGGCTCTTTTATCAAACCATCGCCTAACAATGGCTTGATGCTTGGCAAAGTGTTGTAGTGTATTAATTCTTTTTTAATCAAGTCTTAACAAGTTTAAGAGGCAAACCTCTACTTGATCCTCAATGTCAAGTTCTTTCATTAATTGGAGGACCGGTGTTTGCAAGTTAATTGGGAAAATAGGGGTCTGACCATAGACAAGGTAGTATGGAGAAGTTCCCAAGGCGGCTTTTATTCTAGTTTGATCAGCCCATAAGGCATATCTCAGTTGATTATGCCAATCCTTGGGGTTTTTCTCAAGTATCTTCTTGATGACATCTAGGATATTCTTATTTGTGGATTCAGCTACCCCATTACCTTGTGGGTAATAGTTGGATGTAAATTTCAATATCACTTTATATTGGTATGACCATTGCATCAACTGTGCGGAAGTAAAAGCAGGACCATTCTCACATACCAGAGTGAACGACATACCAAACCTGGTGATGATATGTTCTTCAATAAATTTCAGGACTACCTCAGCAGTATCATTGCGGCAGGCTATGGCTTCCATCCACCGAGTATAATAATCTGTTGCTGTAAGAATAAACTTATGTCCTGCAAATGAATTAGGGTTAATAACTCCTACAAAATCTAGGGCCCATTGAGCAAAAGGTCTTACCTCAAACACTGGTTGGAGAGGCATAACAGGATTTCTTTCTCTGGAGGCTATAGTTTGACACAAATGGCAATGTCAGACATGTTCATGAGTATCCTTAAATATGCTAGGCCAATAATATCTAGCCTTCAAAATTTGATGTGTAGTGGCATCAGCTGACCCATGACCAGTACCATATTTCCCATGAAATTCCTCAATCATATTATGAGCTTCTTGATGATCAAGGCACCGAAGGTAAATACCCTCATAATTTTTTTTGTAGAGTGCCAAATCCTTGATCATATAATTAGCACTCTTGAGCCTTAATGCTCATCTTTGTGTAGTTGTCAATCCCTCAGGACACCTATTATTCAACAATACAAATACCAAATCTGTGTACCAAGGGTCTTGAGTAAATGACTTCAATGTATATTGTTGGCACTGGATTTGAGGGATGTTGGTTGCCATGGCCTGAGATAATCCTTGGCCTCATACTAATTTCATTGGATGCATCTCTAAATCAAATTCTTGCAATATTGCCATCCATTTCCCTCGTCGTTCTCCAAGTTCAGAGTGCATGAGTAGTGACTTTACTGCTTGGTCAAGAACAATCGCATAGATTTTACTCCTCAGGATATAATGTCTAAACTTCTTGACTACTCTTACTAATGCAAAGGCCTATTTTTCAAGAGCACAATATCTAACCTCAGTGCTTCTGAAAGGAGAACTCATAAATGCAATAGGTTTCTTTTCTCCTGCTTTCCTCTGCATCAAAACAACTTCCCTAGAGTGTAGCGAAGCAAAAGAGTATATATAAAACAACATTGTGTAATCTAGGCTAGTTAGTACAGGAGCTTCAGTGATGGATTTCTTGATCTGGGTGAAAGCCTCTTTTGCTTCAGTTGTCCACTCGACCTTAGCATCCTTCTTCATCATTTCATTCAAAGGCTTGACTATTTCTGCAAACCCAGTAATGAATTTTCTCACAAAATTGATCTTTCCGAAGAAAGATCTCATCTCTTTTTTACTACTGGGCATTTGTATTTTTAATAATGCTTCTACTCGATCTAGGTCTATAGAAATCCCTCTCTCAGAAATTACATGGCCAAGTAGCTTTCCTTCAGCCACTCCAAACACACATTTCTTGGGATTAAGGGAAATCCCATATCTCCTACACCTCTCTAACACCTTTATGAGGTGGTCTAGGTGATCTTCTCTGATCTTAGAAAATATCGTCAAATCATCCATATAAATAATAATGCATTTTCCAATCAGTTCTTTGAATTCTTTATCCATCGCTCACTGGAAGGTTGCCCCAACATTAATCAATCCAAATGGCATTCTTTTATATGCATATGTTCCCCACTTCATTGTAAATGTTGTCTTCATACGATCTTCATAATTTACCAACACCTGGTTATATCCTGAATAACCGTCTAAAAATGACATCATTTGTGAACCATTCACAATTTGTAATACTTCATCCAAAGAAGGGAGTGGGTAATTATCTTTCTCAGAGGCTTTGTTGAGATTGCGAAAATCCACGCAAAGCCGCATTTCTCCATTCTTTTTCCGTACTGGTACCAAATTAGCAACCCAAGAAGAATGTTGTACTGGAAAAATTATCTTAGCGGAAAGTAGCTTTTGCACTTCCTTGAAGATCAAAGGTTCTATTAGTGCATTGACCGGGCATTGTTTTTGCCTGAACGGTTTTATGTTAGGTTTTAGGGGAATCACATGGGTGATAATCATTGTATCGAATGTCTTTAAATCTTCATACCCCCATGCTATTACATTGATGAATTATTTCAAGATTTGTATCAACTTTTCTCTTTTGCTTTGAGTGCAAATCTTCCCAATATAGACAATTCTCTCTTGTCCTTCCGGGCCAATATTATGAGGTTCGTATTTTCTAGCATCTGAATCAGTTGTTAATCTCTCTTTTACTCTTAGGTCTGAATCAAAAAGCCTCTCCAAGGTGACCATCCCTTTAGGAATAACATTGGTTGGTAAATCCAAAATATCCACATTACCTTCATTATTGAAATCGTCCGATTTGTCTTCCTCATCAATAATTTGACCTTCAAAAGCCCCCAAATTGGCGAGAAAAGCTAAGATATGGGCATCATCTAGGAAGACTTGGAAATGTTTGATATTATCAGGCACAGCAGGTGCAGAGATTAATTTCACTGAGAACTTCTTTAAAGGGGATTGGCTTACTAGTTCTAATGTACTAGCAGCTACAGCCAGTGCATCAGGTATTCCGTTTACTTTCCTAGGTACCAATTGAATATCAAAAGCCTCGAAATCTTCAATCAGATCCCACACTCTATTCTGATATGCTGCTAACCTCTTGTCATGGCATGTGTATTGGCTCTGCACTTGTTTATCCACCAACTCTGAATCTCCTTGCACCCTTAAACACTTTGCTCCTTTCTTATGAGTGAAAAGTAATCCTCTAATTAAAGATTCGTACTCTGTTACCTTATTAGTACAAGGAAATTGAAGTCGGTAAGAAGCTAAAAGGGTTTTCCCTTTTGGGTTGGTTAACTCTACGCCTGCTCCGCTACCTTGTTTGGATCTTGACCCATCAAACTTTAAAAACCATATTTCATCTTTTGGTCTCTTCATATTTTTCACCTTTGGGTCAATGTTGAGGTTAGTGCTTAGAGAGGATTGTTGCTTCTCAAGCACAAGAATTTGTGACAATTGAGTTTGTTCAATCCCTAGTTGTAGAAACACTTCAATTGTATTCGAAACAACCTCCTATTCAGATTGAGGTTGAAATTTGGATTGTGTTTCTTCCTTCTTAGGCTCCAGAGGAATATCTCCCTCTTCATTTTTAACAACCTTAACCACAAGAACCTTGTGGTTGTATTCTTTAGGTAAGGTAATCTTGTCTACGGGCTCGATTGTTTGGGACTCTAATTTGACCCCTTGAACTCCCCTTATATTGTTGGTATGATCATCTTCTTCGAATGGAACCGGATTCATCAACTTTGTGATCTCATTCTAACATGGGATACATGAAACTTCTGAGTGTTCCTCATGGTGTATCCGACACCACTTCGGTAGTAGCAACTCTTGTATCTTCATAATATTTCCTAATAAGCACATTCCTTGTTGTGCTACTGTAATGAACTCTTTCACCCACCCTCTATATGCAGTCTTGTTGGTTTGAAATGGTTGAAACGAGGTTGGTGCAGAGAAAGTAAGAATTTCATTGACTCTGTAAACTCCTGGGCTTACCTCAGCAAATGCCATTTCATTAAGAGCACCATAATCCATGACCAATTTCTTCAATTTAGGCTCACTATCAATTCGGATCTGGTTGCTCACCCCTTTCCAAGGAAGCCATAAATATGTAAAACAAGTTGAGAAATATCCTCCCAATGTCTTGGACCAATCTCTACTGAGAAGAATCCCATATACTCCCAGAATATCCACCACTTGAATGTCAATATAGCAAGATATTTGAGGATCAACGCCTAACTGGATATATACATCTTTTAATTCCCCAATGACATTAACCTCTATTTTGTCTAATTGTACTACCTTACTATTCGCACGTACTAGTTGAAGTCCAAGTTGTTGGCATATAGAGTAAGGCATTATGTTTCCTAAAGCTCCTGAGTCCACCAAACAGTTGTGTAAATTCTTCCCACATATCTTCAAACTTAGTAAAAATGGTGGATTTTCTATTGCATCATTACTAACGTTAGCATTAACTTCATTAAAATCTGCCATCTTAACCTCATTACTCTATGATTCTAACATTTCCACCTTCCTAAGGAGAGCCCTTTTTTGTTCTGGGCAATATCTCAATACTTCCATTAGGGACATAGTAGTGGCAGTCCTTTCCATCTCTTTAGTAACATCAAATGATCCTTTCAGAACATAATCTTGCCCCTAAGCTTGTCTAGGGCATGTTCCTTGGAAAGCTTGAGGTGGACGAGGATTGTTGCTTGCATTAGTGTCCGGAGGTACAAACCCACCTGTCAGGGGCTTTGTTAATGAAGCCTTGCCTTGACTTCTAAGATTATAGTTGTTCCTAGTCTAAAAGGCCTGAGCGTCGTATACGCATGGTTCACCATCATCTTCAGCCTGAAACTCTTTACACAGGAAAGTATCAACCAACATGGTAGTATTAACCTTATCTGGTTCATCATTGGAACAATATTTGGGCTAAGAGTTAGCTTGAGCAATTCTTATGATTTTCTTGAATTGTGCACAATTAACCTCAGAATGGGAAGCTATGTCATGCGACCTGCACCAATTTGTTAGTAGATTCATATCAGCAAGGTTAACACTTTGTGTGTGGTTTGGGTTATCCCATGCATCTAGGTGGTCATGGTTCACCCCACCATTATTCGAACCCATATTCCACTACCTATTATAAGGTTTATTATTGTACCTTTAATTTTGGTTTTGGCTACTATAGTTTTGCTGATCATTATATGATTGAGATTGATTATACCCTCCTGGTGGATTCATCTTTAGCTGGCTCAAGTCTGAAGTAACCCGCGAGATCATTTTCTTCAAGGCTTGTACTTCAACAAATATATGGGATCCTTGATTCTTAGGTGACGTAGTTGGAAGTTGGTTTGTCGAATTCATATTGTCAAATTGTTGATTTCTGGCTTGCGGCTAACCAGCGTACTGTGTTTGAGTGAGAATGGTATTGGTACCATTTTGCCAAGTTGATGCTTGAGCTGCAAACTGTTGACTTGCCTATGGTTGGGGTGCATAAATTGACAATGGGTTCATTGTTGGGGCACCTATAGGTAGAGACGAGGGTACACCTGGGAGTTGATTGTAATTTCCTTGATTCACCCTTGTGGGTAAATTATATCCGATCCCTCCTAGGGTTTGATTCAACTTCTGGTTCATGATAATTGCTAATGTGAAGACTCTTGCTAAGGTATTCCTTTGATCTTGAGGAACACTCTTTTTAATGAACATAGTAGTCCAAGGGTCAATAGCTCTCAGATATGAGTTGATGGCTACATTAGGTGTTACTTGGTATGGGGCTTGCAACTTCTTAAATGCCCTTTGGAAGATAGTATTAACAGTCATTAATGGCTCATTCAGAAATTTCTTAAGAGAAGCAAACTGATGATATAATGTCCCGGGGTCTACGTACACTCAGAATTCATCAATGAAGGCCTTCTCCAAAAGATCCCAACCTATGATGGAGTTTGCAGGTAGGGTTAAGTACCAATTGTATTCATTCTCCCGAAGTGAATATGGGAAGAGTCTACATACTACATCTTGGTGTTCAATATGATTATGAACAACCACATCTTTGAATGCTTCAATATGTTCATCAGCCATTCGTCCGCCTAGATAGTAAAATTTGCTGCAAAATTTGTCAGGGTTTCTAGGTAGGTCATGTATACCCCCTAGTATGGTTCCTAGCGGTATGGTGTCTTGGTTGAAGTAAGCCATCAAAGGTAATAATGGTGAACGTTGAGTTATGAAAGGTGCAGTGATAGGTTGAGGACTGGGGATCAGTTGATCTCTTACGTTGGGTATGGATGACTATACTGGCGAGGATGTTGAGGGTTGTTTATTAGCTTTGTTCTTCTTCCTCCTAGTGACAGGTCCTAATTCAACTAAGTCAGACGGTGAAGAACCACTCCTCAGGACTTGGTGGAATCTCTCAAGAGAAAAAGATGATATATGATCTAGCTTAGTACCTCAATTATCTGGTCAAGGAGGTGGTTGTATATTTTCTCGTATTGTCCCAAGTAAAGTCGTATAGTTGAGTAAGAATGTTGTCTTGCTGGTTATTGAGGTCAGGTTGGGTAAAGGGCATCAATCCATCTCCTGGAAATACCAAATGCGGTTCACCTACGAGGGGTTTAGTCTATGGCCCTCCTTCTAGTGCCAATTTCTGTTGACGTGTGTTTTGACACACCCACCAACAGTCAAGTAGTTTATGAAAACATTCACCACCTCTCCTGAAAAGTAATGGGTTTGGAAGAACTCACTACCCCAAGGTCTCTGTAGTCGGGTCTCGATGGTGATGGATAACTCAATGGCTGATGTGGTTATACCTGTAAAGGGGCTTGCTGGTTAGAACTAAATCTCGCTGGTTTACGAACAATTGCACTTCCTCTTTTTTTTGTATTTTATGATTTAATACTCTCTGGGGAAATAAAATGCAAAGCGTAAGGGAAACAATAAAATAACAATAAAGATCAATACAATGACAACTCAATAAACTATTCAATTAGTTCCCTGCAATTTGAGCAATTATCAGATGTTATCCAAGTTAGCATTCAACAACGGACTTCCATAAAACCTGCAAAATCATCAATTTCAAAAATCTATGGACATAGAATCATCAACAATATGGCCTATCATAGTAATTCCCATACACCACTGACGTGTGCAATATGGTTCATATCATAAATGACTAAAAGATTACCATGTTGCTAACTCAAAATAATAGACGTTACTGATTACACAGAACAATTTGGTAGAATATAGATGTAAATCGGGCAATCTACAAGTTGCTTTTCATATTAATCTCCATGAATGTATAGCAAAAATAACTCAAACTTCTTAACAATCTACAAAAATCTCTAAAAATCTCTAAGTGGGCCACAAATCATCAATTTGGGGACCCTTACAAATGAATTCAACTTCTCAATTTATGGAAATTTCTCACCATTTTATTTAGGAAATAACTCTATCCTAAATTAAGAACTAAAATTAGGAGTCGTAGTTAACTTACAAGTTTCTGCCTGGACACTCCACTTAACAACTACGAAACAGACACTGCATAAGCACTACGAAGACCATGTTGGGTGAGCCACATTTTCATAACCATGCAAGATTTTTTTTTTAAAATGGGACTTGAGTAGGAGGAGCAATTTGAAAATAAAATAAAAAAAAGCTTTGCTATCTTTAGCAATTTTGTGCCTATCCTTTATTTCTTGGTGAATGCCTTATAATTTTCAATTATACATGCAACTGCTTGGACTGGCGGACTGGCTACATGCTTAATTCTAAATTTATATTTCTTCAAAGCCTCATCTGCATGTGCTCCTTGTTCCTCTAACTCCTTTACTATATCCACCACCTCTTGACACTGAGTAATCAGTTGTGTGTATCCATCCATAAGGGAAACATCGAACTGGGCGACAGGTCCTAAGTTTTGTGCTTCATATGCATCCCATTGATTCAAAACTTGCTACTGGTCCATTATTCTAGTATCAGCTATTCTGAGGCCAAAATGCCCTAGTATATTCGTCACAAAATTCTCATATGAAAAAATCTCTCTGAGAAGAGGGTCCTGAATATTAGTCATTTCTTTGACATACTGTTTATTCATCTCTACTTTCAGCTCCAGAATGTATATGTGGGATTGTAAATTCTCACAACTATCCCCTCCTAAGAGGTCTTCTTGTACTATCAGCTCTTCTCCTAATTGTAGAATCCTTTTCAAAATTCAGAGCTGTTTATTAAAGGTGTTCTCCTTCCGCTCCCATTGTGTGGAACAGGTTGCCAAAGCTCCACTTGCCTGTACTGCTTTACGGTATATTTCCACTGTATTCTGTAGAAACAATCTAATTTTGGCTGCATTCACTTGAGTCCATGATTTGGCAGCCGCAGCTACTCATCTCACCTCCAATAGTGCCTTTACATCTCCTTCTGGCAATGATGAGGTTGAAGGTAGGTCGTATGTCCTACACGAGTCCAAAGGTTTACACATTTCTACCAAGAGGTGTTTATATTGCCCAAGCTGCGCTTTAAGTTCTATATTTGAGCTATGCTCCTTTTCCACGTGCCCTTTGACAACGCTTGTGGCTAGTTCCAAGGTATCTAACTCTCCCCACTTGGTTTGCTTACCTTAGTTTATCTATGATACTTGGTACTTGGGAGAAGCTTGTCCCTCGACCTGCGATGGAACTGCCACATCTGCAATCACTTCACTAGAACTAGTTTTTGACAGGTGATGAACCGTCTTTAACTTCTTAACCTTTGATGGTTCTTCGGTGATTGCTTGTTGTAGAGTAACCTTGGGGAGCTCTTCTTTTCTCTTTTTCTTTCCAAAGGTAAACTCTAACCATTCTGGTATATCTTCATCTTTATCACCTTGATGTGAAACAATATCAATATTTATAACATGCACCTCTGCCTACTCCTCTACCTGCTCCTCTGCTTCAGCTCCCATTTGGCCAGGATCCTGGAATGATGAAATTTGGTGGGCTAAGTTAGCTTGGAGAGCTTTATGTTTGTGTAAAACTCCTAGCTTACCACTAACTTCCTCATTGAATGTCATTTCTTCATCACCTAGCTCCATATCTACTTGTGCGACTTCTATATCCTTAAGCAAGTTTTCTTGGTCTTGAGGAGTTAGAATCAGCCTTTCATTCAGGATGTCCTCTTCTTCACCTCCTTCTTGTTCACTACCTAGAGGTTGTTGTTGGTAGAGATCCTCTTCCTCTTGGTCAGAGTTAGACTCAACGTTTCTAATTTTCACTTCCTCAGTAGTGGATGTAAAACCTTGCACTCTGGGTTGCCCTATGGATACATTAACTAATGGTGGTGTGGGAGCAGCAGTGCCCAAAGCACTTGTTGTACCTATGGAAGGTGGTTGAGCAGGTACCTCCTTGGTGGCTTCTAGGTTCTCTTCTTTTTCTTGAGTATCCTCTCCTTTAGTGTGGGCTATAGCAGTCCTTGGTGGGAGAACTCTGGTAAGTGGGATGACGCCTAGCCCATCGGTCACCCCTAGGTCTACAGCCTTCTTCAGTAATTTAGACTCCTTCATCTTTTCTTGGAGTTTCTTCAGCAAGTCCTCAGTGCTATATTGAGGCTTGTCTTCCTCACCTGGGTCAGTGGAGGTATTTTGTCTTGAAGCCGACCTTGTTTTTCGGGCATACTCTTTATGGCCTCCTTACTGCGGTACCCCTGAGGTGGATTCCTTTTGCTTTGTTTTTGATGCACAAGGTCTGACCCTCTGGCTTAACCATTGCTTAGTCCTATTGATGACTACTTGGGAGACTTTATCCATATATGTATCTTCACTTGCAGAGCATTTTACTAGGGAGAGGGGCCTCTTGTCTATCCCTGATTTTTTATAAATTGGATCGAGTAACTCTCCATCATCCCTTAGGTATTTAGGGAGATTAGTCTCGATACCAAAGTCTCTATCCTGCGATACAGACAACCTATTATAATTCTTATCCCTGACTTCAAAACTGTCCTGCAAGTTGGCCCAAAAGTCTTCCAAGCTGGACCTATGCCCCTCATATGCCTTAGGCATAACTTTCTTACGTTTCCCGTAGGGATCATAAAATTCCCTAGTATGATTATATTCTTTTAGGTTCAAATCCTGAAGCTCTTGCTCGGCCACCTTTGCCACTTGTATTTTAGAACAGGCGAAATAACCAATGGACACTGAGAAGTCAATACCCATTTTGTGTTTAGAAGATAGCAGTGACTGGAGACCAAGAAGTTGTCTCACATACTCTAGCAGGATTACCCTATCGTTGCAATAACGAGGCAGCAACATTGGATTCCCCATGAATCCACTAACTCTGATGTAAGTGGAGCATGGGATTTGGATGAACCAACATGCCCACTCCCGAATAATAGCCATGGCTTCTGGGCTTATCCGATATCCTGCGTCTCCAGTCAACTTAATGATTATAGGGAAGATGAAGGCATCATTAACCCTCTTGAAGTGTGTCTTTGCATTTGTTAGAGTGAGTTGGGAATAATATTCCCATATCTTCTTCTGTCCCTTGGCTTCTCCTAACTGCCCTTGTACCTGTAAGCCTCGAAAATTTCTAGTTCTAGCAGCTACCCAAATGACATAGGACGTGAAAAAGAACTTATGGGTATGCTGCACCTCCTTCATCCGCTTACAAATATTGTCGAAAAGGATTTGTGGTCAAGCAAAGTATTTCTTTCCTACCAATATGGTACTCATAAATTGGAACATCCAAGGGTGGAAATGCTTACAATCAGGCTTGCCGAAGGCCTTGCTGAGCATAATAATCAAGTCCCTTTGAGGCTCTTTGAAGTCTTCCCTCAGGACCTCTGTAGCTTTGAGCCCTGTTTTCCTCTCCTCTTCCAACCAGTTGGTATTCATGTGTCATTTGCTGGCTGACACCTTCTCGTTCCATGTTTTCAAGGCCTCTTCTTCTGTTAGTAAGAATGCCTCTTCCCTAGTTGGGATTCTGAAGACGAACCCCAACATATCTGGCGACAAGTCAATGACAATCTTTCCGTGTGCATCAATGGACTTTCTGGTCCTTGGATTGTAGAACGGAGCAATGGTCATTATAAACTCTGGTGCTTGAAGCGACTATGGAAATACAGTAGCTTCCGCAAGACCCAACCTCTTGATCCTTCGGTGGAGAGCATCTAGATTAGGTTTATCCAATTGGGTTCCAATATCCCCAATCTCTATGTGTCCTACTTCGGTGTCTGTGACCCATTTAATTTGATCGTCCAACTTCAAAACATGGACCTGTCCTTGATATTGGTACTTCATGGTGGCTAGAAGTCTATCAATTTATTTACCTCTCTTGTTGGCAGATGAGTCCATCTAACCACTGTAACGTGCAAGTAAAACACAAATTTTAGTCCTCAATACTAAACATAAAACTTGATCCACATCGGGACTTCGAGGTCCCGGGGTAAGCACAAAGAAAAAAGGCTCAGAACTTCGGGGATCCGGGGTTCCGGGGTGGAAGGCTAGGTGAAACCCGGAACTCCAGAGATCTAGGGTTCTGAGATGGAAGGCTAGGCGAAACCCAGAACTTCGGAGATCTGGGGTTCTAGGGTGGAATGGAAAATGAAACCCAGAACTCCAGGGATCTAGGGTTCCGGGGTGGAAGTCTAGGGCATGCCCAAAAACAACAAACACAAAAGAACACAAAAGAAACAAAAACACGAAAAGACATCTAATCTAGAAAACACAAGGAGAGAAAATTAATTCACCAACCTGGTGAATCAAAAATCGAACGGACGCCAAGAGAGAGAATTCAGGAGTCCAGAGGTTCACAACTTGGGGTTACGGAGGAGAAGTTCTGAATACACAAATGAACTCAAAAAGTTCATCACCTCTTATATATATCCTCCCAAAACCCTTCTGTACAAAAGCCATAAACATGACCCCAGGACTCTGGGGTTCCGGGGTCGACAGAGAGGAAAACAAAACCACCTTGGGACTCTGGGACTCCGGAGTTCCGAGGTAAAACCAAAAAGAACCTCGAGACTCTAGGATTCAGGGGTTCCAAGGGAAAAACCAAAAAAAGAACCTCGGGACTCCGGGACTCTGGGGTTCCGAGGTAAAACCAAAAAAAGGGACCTCGAGATCCCAGGACTCCAGAGTTCCGAGGTCGACACCAACAAGAAAGAAAAAAGGGGGGCCATATTTTGACTCAAGGAAAAATGGGGAAACACATATGCTAGGCATAACACAAACTAGGAGTGATAGGCTACAACATTATCATAACCAAGTTTGGGATTTGATTGAGGTATTCAATGACTTTGATATATCTGTTGTCTCTTGTGAATTTAATGATAGAGCAGATTCATTGGAAATATCTACGACTTCTTTGGTTCCTCATAAAGATTTTTCAAGATCAACTTATGTTGTTGAGTTAGTTTTCTGGCCAAGTGTTCCTGACAACTCTGATCATTGGCAAGTATTTAATGATGATCATCATGTAATAAATTTTTTGTAGACCGCTGACAATTTTGATGATCTGTACTTTGAAGGTAGTCACTTCCCTTCAAAGGATGCAATTGAAAGTATTGATGCAGAAACGAGAGAAAAATTTCTGCAATTAAAAGGAAACAAGATCCCCAAGAGTCTAGTTTCATTAGAAAAGCTTTTTGACAAACATGATCATTATGTTAAAAAGAAACAAAGATCAGTTGCAGGGTCAATGGAATATGAACAAGTAAACATTGGGATTGAAGACAATCCAAAAATGATCAACATTGGAAAGTGTTGTTCACAAGAAGAAAGGCAGAAATTTGTTGCATTATTGCAGCAATATGTTGACGTCTTGGCATACTCCTATGAATATCTAAATTTTTTTCATCCCGAAGAGCTCCACCATGACATTCTGTTGAAACCAGGTATTACACCTTTCTGTCAGAAGCAAAGGCAATACAACCCAAAGATCTTTGATGCTATCTTTGCTAAAGTACAAAAGATGTTGAAAGCAAGGATAATCTTCCCCATTCATCATTCTTCTTGGATAGCCAATATTGTATCTGTACCTAAGAAGAATGGTGAGATTCGGATATGTGTTGATTTACAAAACTTGAATAAGGCATCCTTGAAGGATAATTATCCTTTACCTATCATGGATCATGTCCTACAAGTTGTTACTGGAGCAAAGATGATGTCCATGTTGGACTGATTTTCGGGTTATAACCAAGTAGAAGTTTTGGAGCAAGATCAGCATAAGACCGCATTTACTACACCTTGGGGTACCTATGCATATCGCAGGATGCCTCTTGGATTAATAAATGTGGGAGCAACTTTCCAACGTGCAATGCACTTGGCCTTCTGAAGTTTTATTGGTAAGTTCATTGTGGTCTATTTGGATGATTTGAATGTTTATTCTAAGGAACGTCAAGATCATTTCTTTCATCTGCAACAAGTCTTAGAGAAATGTCGTCAACATGGAATTTCCCTCAATCCCAAGAAATCTATTTTTGGGGTCACTGAAGGAAAGTTGCTTGGGCATATTATTTCAAAAGAAGGTATAAAAATTGATGCGGAAAGAGTAAAAGCTATCTGTGACCTTTCCTTGCCAATAAGTAAGACTGTTGTTTATTCTTTCTTCGGTAAAGTAAATTTCTTGCGAAGATTCATTCCAGACTTTGCTGAATAGACTTCACATAGTTAATATGATGAAAGGTAATTCTCTCTTCAAGTGGACTCCTGAAGGAAAGAAATCTTTCCATCAGATCAAGGAAGCCATGGCAAATGCTCCAGTCTTAGTATGCCCAGATTATACCAAAGAGTTTATGTATAGCTATGCATTAGATCATACTTGCTTGGCTATACTAATGCAGAGAAATAATGAAGGTGTGGAATCACCCATTGCATTCGTGAGTTATCCGTTAAAGGCCCATGAGTTGAAATACTTAGAAATGGAGAAGTATGCTTTTGTCGTGGTGAAAGTTGTGAAACATTTCAGGTTTTATATTTTGAATTTGCATGTCATTGCTCTTGTTCCTGATGCTTTCGTTAAGTCAATTCTGACACAATAAGAGTTTGGAACTAAAAGGGGCAACTGGGTTGCCAAGATTCAAGAATATGATATGGAAATTAAGCCCACTAAGTTGGTTCGTGGAAAAGGTCTATGTCAGTTGATAGCTGACAACAAATCAATTGATGAAGTGGTGCTAGAAAATCAAGGTATGAATCAAGATCTTCCTAATGTTCTATTTGTTAGCACTACTGATGAGTGGTATTCTGACCTAGCATATCTCTTAACATATGGAGATTGTCCTGCGCACATGTCAAGGAAAGAAAGGCGAACCCTGAAGCTTAAAGAAGTGAATTTTGTTCTATGGGACAATGGTTTGTACAAGAAGGGTCTGGATGACAATTTCCTACGCTACATAGACAAACAACAACAAGTAAGATTACTTCAAGCTTTTCATGATCTTTCTTATGGTGGACATTTTTTTGCCCCTGTTACTGCACACAAAATATTGTGTGCTAGATACTATTGGCTGACATTGTTTAAAGATACATATAGTTGGGTTTTCAAGTGTGAGAAATGTCAGTAATTTGTTGGTAAGCCCAAATTAGTTGTGCTCCCTCTTAAACCAGTAGTAATTGAAGAGCCTTTCCAACAGTGGGGATTGGACTTCATTGGACCTGTCAATCCGACATCTAGTGTAGGTCACATATACATCCTCACAGTGACAAATTACGTCACCAAGTGGGTGGAGGCAATCCCGACTAAGCAGTGGCAATCTACCTCAGCGGTGGTTTTTTTAATTTTTAAAGGAAAACATCGTTTCAAGGTTTGGCATTCCTCGTAAGATAGTAGCTGATAACGCTTCATGTTTTTCATCTTATGAGATAATTGACTTTTGCTTTGATCATGGTATTACTCTTTCACACTCATCTGACTATTATCCACAAGAAAATGGTCAGGCCGAGTCAAGCAACAAGAATCTTGTTACTATTATGAGGAAGCTTTTTGATGAAAGATAATAGACTTGGCATAAAGCTCTTTATGATGCGCTATGGGTGGATTGTATAACTCCAAAAAGAGCAATCGGTATGTCACCTTTTCAACTTTTGTATGGGTTGAATGGCGAGATTCCAATCACTGTGGAACTTCCAGCATTAAAGTTCGCCAAGGCCATTGAAGATGAAACATATCAAGATTCACTGGATAAGCGGATTATGTTTCTTTCTCAGCTGGAAGAAACAAGAGCAAAAGTGGTAGATAGGATTGCTGCACACCAAATCCAAGTGAAGGCATTGTTTGCTAAGAAAATAAATTCCCGTGAGTTCTCAATTGGTGATCAAGTCTTGTTATGGGACAAGAGGAGGGAACCAAAGGGTTTGCATGGAAAGTTTGACTCCTTATGGAGAGGTCCCTTCACTATTCATGAAGTATGTGGCGAGCATAGCTACTTACTTGCATATGCAGATGACACCCCATTCTTGCTACCTCATAGTGGAGAACATTTGAAGCTCTTTTCTCAATAGAGAGTGATGTAAAGGAAGTTGTACTTTTTGTAAAATATGTATAGTCTTTTCTTTTCAGTCTTTTCGTCGCCTGACTCTATAGCCCAATCGATACAAGCACTCAGAGTTCTAGATTCTACAAGCTTCAAGTGGTGCAACTTGTTCCCCAGTCAGAGCCAGCTATTGTCCTCAACAGGGTTTACTTTAGTGGCAAATATTCACCAATGGTGAATATTTCACGTTGGTGACCTAGAAAATGGCGAATATATTGCATCAATTGGGGGTGGGCATGTCGCCCAAACTTTATAAATATTCATAAAATGCATGGCCCAATCACCCATTTTTTTATGTATTTAATTGTATCTCTATCAAGATTTCACCAATAGAATCTACATTTCCCACGCGGTAAATTCAATATTTTTGCCTACACCCCTAAGGTTGTCTTAATAGATGAACATAATTCGCCAATAGCCATATAAATATTTATTGGCTAGGAGGAATCAATTCACCTGCTATTTTGCAGAAGCGTATCTCTTAGTAAATATTTCTCATAAATGCACGAGTGTGCGAAATTGGAAACAACTGTAAACCACTACCAATTACCAGATTGGAAGTCGTGCGTGCCAAGTGGATCGCAGTTAGAGAATGTCAGTGACAAGACGTTAATAAATGTCAATACTTGATTAGGATAAGATTTGATTTGTGCCTACTATCTCCAATTCCATTCTGGGGACTTTTTGGAGAACTAAGTTCTCTTTAGAAATTTGGGCCAAAATAAAACTTTAGCCATTGATATGCGATCATTGAACGGTTTTAAATCATTGAGGGATTTTAGGTATATGTGACGTGTTGATGAAGTCACACTTATCAATACATCATGTAGATTATGGACTCGATGTGATGTTGCATTAATTAGATAACAAAAATGGTTATTAATAGATAACGAAAATTGCCTACACTTAAATAATTTTTCCTTCGGAGTATAATTTTTCGCCCATACACATATTTTTTCCTTTAAATGAAAAACATTCGCCTCCTCCATTATTTATTTTCCCCACACAATAATGAATTATTTGCCAGGATTTTATGGAATTTTCAAACCCTAAAAATAAAATCGCTAATACAAATAATTTTTTTTTCCAAATTTGAAAAAAAATTGGCCATCAATTTGAAATTTTTGCCCCAAAAATAATGTCTGATTCGCCAAGATTTTACACTTTTGCCTAGGGGGTGGTTTCTTAAAGTTATCCCTGGTCCTCAATTTCAGCACGACCAAAATCGTGAGGCAACCCTATGAAACTGGTCCATTTCATACCTTACGGTCTCCGGGAGAGCTTAATAGACTTCATCGGTTAGTTCGTTTAGCTTCTTGCTTTTCGTTATTAGTTTTTCTAAGTTTGCAGTTTTACCTGCAGTTCGGACTTTACTGTAGGGTCTTTCTTTGCTTTATGCACATTGGACTTTAAAGTTTGATGTGCGTTTGGTAGGTTTTCTAGCCAACAAGTCAGACTTTAAAGTCCGACCTGCAAGTGGTCTAAGCCTGCAGTTCAGACTTTAAAGTCTAACCTACATGTAATCTTCCCTTGCAGTTCGGACTTTAAAGTCTAACCTGCAAGGTTGTTTGGCCAGAGAATGCATGTTGGACATTAAAGTCCGACTTGCAAGGATTTCTAGACTGCATGTCGGACATTAAAGTCCAACATGCACTGCGAGTTGTCATTAATGCTACATTAATTGTTAATTTAAAGGTTTTTTTAGTTAATTTTTGTGTGTCTTTTCTTCATTGTTGCTTGTGTTTTCTTTTTCTCCACGTGCCCTCCTTCATTTTTGCTTGCCTCAACTTGGATTTGATCGCGTCATCATTGGATCTTTCAAAATCACTTGTTGCAGAGAAGGTAGGGTTTTATGTCTTCTTTTTGGGTTTTTCTTTCTTGTTTGCATTTTTATTTTTCCGCTTGTTTTGTTTTATTTCCCCCGTTTTTGCTTGGTGTATCAGTATGGGTAACTGGATTTTAAACTCCAATTGCCCCCCCCTTATTCCTCATTTTCCTAAAGCTGCATAACAGGTTTTAAAATCTGGTATGCAGCTGGATGGAGGAATCTCCACATATCAGATTTAAAATTCGATATGCGGAGATGTGAAGGTTCAGTTACATGTCGGGTTTTAAAACCCGACATGTCAACCGATTGTTTTTCCCTTTGTGAGCACATCGGACTTTAAAGTCCGATGTGTTGGTTTTGCCTAAGGTTTTGCCCTTGCACATAGGACTTTAAAGTTTGATGTGCTATTGATCTACCCTAAATCAACACATCAGATTTTAAAGTCCGATGTGTTGATAACTCTTCCCCGAATTGCACATCGGACTTTAAAGTCTGATGTGCTATTAACTTACCCCAAGTTTGCACATCGAACTTTAAAGTCCGATGTGCTAATCAACTTTATTTACCCTCGCACATCGGACTTTAAGTCCAATGTGCTGATCAAGATGTTTATCCTTGCACATTGGACTTTAAAGTCTGATGTGCGAATTTTGTTTTCTAAAGAGCATGTCAGACTTTTTTCCTCGACCTATTGTTTTTGGCAATTTTACTCCCAAGCGTGTTTTGAGTCCCATTTTTTGATCCATTTGAGAAAAAATGATTTTTGATAATGATGGAGAGCTAATACTCAGTGTTGAATGTAGTCATCATGAATGTCAAAGCTCTGTCACAACAAATACAAGCCTTCCTCAAGTCAGTTGGAATCTTCTCCGAGTAAAATATCATCAAGAAAGATGAAGTACAAGTACGACAAGTACTTGAATTTGTACCCAAAGAGTTCAGTAGACTTGAATATCAAGGAGATCAGAGACACTAAAATAGGGCATGTAAATATGCAAGAATTCATTAACTGAGTTGAGAAGGCTCCTGCTCACCTAACTAATCTGATCAACTCCGAGTTGCATAAATATGCATCTTTTCCAGTTGCAGCTCATGGTCCAGAAATTGTGCTTGCAGTAGCAGATCACTTTGATCCAAATACAAGATAGGTGAAATATGCAAATCAGAATGTCACCATGACCCTAGATAGTGTATTTTTCAATAGTGTCTTCAAAGGTTCCCAAGTTGAAGAGGTGGCTGATATTACTCAAGACAGTGCTCAAGAGTACTATGAGAAAAATGAAGATAAATGCAAGAAGGTAATCAACACTATTTTCCTCTCTACTGCAAGAGGTTCCCTAACCTCACGATGGCCTAAGGGATTTCACAAGAGTGATTTCAATGAGGAGTACAATGACATGGTCACCATGTTATCAAGGGTGAGGGGGTTAAAAGACTCTCATTACTTTCAATACTGCATGTGCTACTACATGAAAATAATCAGGAAAGGAGCAGCAAGAATTGATTGGGGTGAACAGATCAACGATGCCCTTTGTGCTCAGTTGAAGGAGGTAAAAGTAAAACTAAAATTTTATATGACCTCATACCTAGTTTATGTGGTTGCTTCAATGAGGTAATATCCAGGCTTATCTACTAAGGGTGATAGGAGGTTGGTACCCATTTTGGAGTACTATGATCAGCTTACTATCAAGAATCAATGTAGTCATTACAGAAGAGTTAATGGTTCCTTCTTCATTCTATGGAAGTGCATTTTTTATATGGGCCTGTAGAAGCGAAGAATGTTAGAGGCTGCTTATAACAGGGTATCTCATTTTGGGTTTGTATTCCTACAGTTGCCCACATTCACTTACATCTGAATTGGATGTTTCTTAGGTGAGCCCTTTATTCTACCAATGTTCCCTTCAGACAAAATTGTCCTCGTGGAGTTGTGCAGACAACTGATTAATGTGCATGAAAAACAATCACAAGCACATAAGACTGGGCTGAAGTTCCCAGAATCAATCAGTAGGTACTCAGTGCTAACCAATCCCAAGGCCAAAAATATGGAGGAAGAAATACAGTGGAATACCATGAGAATATTCAAGGCCCGAAACAATTTTGACTTTCGTGGCATAAAGAACAAACTCAAAAGGAGTTATACTCATTTTTATAGGTTGGACGATGTTTAGGCAGACTGTCAAAATGATGAGGATATAAGAAGGATGGATTTCAACCACCTTACTCTGGAACAAATTGAAAACTTGGATTTAGCTAAGATCCCAATGACCATGAAAGATACGGATGACATAATAGACCCAATCTATTATGAGAAGAAAATTGTTGACTCTCTGCTTCCTCCCGTACAATGGTCAAAGAAGGAGAGAAAATTAATGACTCAAAGGATTTCTCCCATCCTGGCAAACACCAATGCATGATTGGTAAGGAAAAATCTCAGGATGAAACAACTTCCTTCTATTTTAGGAGATGATGATAACAGTAATGGCCCAATCGGCAAGACAGCTACAACCAAGACGAGAACGAAGAGCAGGGCAGACCCACAAGCACTATCCTCAGCTCCTATGATACAATCAAAAGGGAAAAGGCCCAAGATTAAATTTATAGTGAAAGGGTCCAAAAAGGGTCAATCATCATCCACAATATAGGAAGCAGTGACTAAAGAGCCAGAATAGCCGCCTCCCAAGGAAATTGAAGAAGGTGAAATTCCTCCACAAGAGGAAGTATAGGCTAAAGAAAAATCACACCCAACCGAAGTTGATGCCCCGATTACCTCATAGGTAATCATCCACTCTATTGACTCTGACTCTGACCAAGAGGATGAGGATTTTCCATATGGGGATCTAGGTATGGGCATGGCACAATCAGAGGCCACTAATCAGTTTTTGACAATAACCAACTTCTCCAATCTAGATGATATCCCTTCATCTACTATTGAATCCACGATGATGGATTTTAATGAAGCCTTGGAAGAGGCACTTGTAGAACAGGTTTCGATAGACTTACTTGTCACTACCACCACCACCACAGAAATTCCACCATTGGTAAGTGTCGAAGTTGCATTCATGGCGCCTTCAACTCTCCCATTTGTAATTGAAGAGGTGTTAGTGGAAGCAAATGTTCCACTAGATACTTCAATATTGGTGCCATCAATAACACTCATAACTGTTTCAAGCTCTATTCAATCTGCTCTCGAAACTTCAACTCGAAATCAGCAAGGAGCTACTACTCCATCGGTCAATCCAGAATTACCCCCTTGGATGGAAGTAGTGGCCCCTAAGAGGAAAAAATAGGTAATTTCTCCAGATGAGTTTGACTTTGAGCATTTGGTAAGGGAACAAAGAAGCCAAAGACAGTATCTCGGGTGGTAGTAGACCTAACTTCTAAGAGAAAGTATGTTGAGGTTATGGTGTCATCGTCAAATAAGGACAAAGGCAACATACGATCTGAAGATTATACCATGCAGGTCATAGAGCTTGGGGTGGAAACACATGAGAGTGTTAAATTGGATTCTCAGACAACCTTTAATTCTTTGTTGAGGAGATTGGATCAAGAGATGGATGATAAAAATATCTTGAAGCAGAATTTTGAACAATTGACCAATTTTCTTCTAAAGGTCACACAATCTTCTCAAGAAATTGAGCCCATAGGATCCTCAATAAATACTGAAGCTCTAAAGAAGATTGAACAGGTGAGAGCTAAAGGCCGATTGATGAATGAGTGGATTTCATAGCTAAGGTCAGAAGGCTCTCATCTTTTGAATTCAACGGTGGGACTATTGTCAGATTATGAATTAATCCAAAGTCATATGCAAGGACTCAAAACCTCTTTATCACAGGAGACTGAAGAAGTTGTGAAAAGTACTACCTTTTGGAGAAAAATGGAGGACTTCAGGATAGATGTCCTTGTTGAAAATAAGTTAATTCCCACAAGGGAGAAGTACATCTAGATATTGTATTTATTGTCTCATAAGCAAGAGACAATAAGGTTAATGGTTGCGGAACTAGATCGGGAGAAGAAAGAAGGTGATGACGAGGTTGATCTCATTTTTGCCAAAGTTGCTGATCTTCCTTGTTGTTTATATGATGGCAATCAAAATCCTGTCACTGTCAAAGTTGTCACGCAGGGATTCCTTTCCTTGATGGATCATTGCATGGGACAAGATTTCTCACTTGATAAATTTGATAAGTTGTTAGAGATCCAGGTTAGTTTTGAAGTCCTCGTATCCATGCTGAAGGATGTTACAAAGAAATAGGTAAAGATTGAAGAAGCAATTTCCTGCGTCCAAGTGATCACAAGTTCTACCCCAATGCCAAACAAAGCAGAGATGAAAGCTATCCTGGCTGAGTTTGAAGATTTTTATAAATCCAATGAGGAGAAGAATGAAGAATGAAGTGCCCCCTTTTTGGCACCTTTTCTTTATGCAGTTGCACCAATAGATGTTGTCAATTTTTATGCAGCTGCACATTTTCTTTATGTTGTAGTTGTAGTAAAATGGGACTGTGTAGTTGAATAAGTCAACGGTGCAATTGAATAAGTCAACTGTGCAGTTGAATAAGTCGACTGTGCCCACCTTTTTCTCAACTTCTTTTCCTATATAAGGAGGACCTCATTTGTAAATATTTATCTTTTTTCATGCTCAACAAAACTCTACAGAATTTTTATCCCAACTAATACTTTGGGATTTTGTGGTGAAAATTCGATCAAGAAAATAAAGAAAACAGTTTTGTTGATCTCAAACTTTGTGTTGTATCAAGAAAATTGTTTGTATAATTAAATGTTCCTATGTCCATTGAATATATATGTTCTTTGTTTCTTTGATTTTGAAGATATTGTTATGTGGGTTAAAGAGCTCCTGAATCATGCAAGTAGACTGTGTGCTCTTAGCATATTTGGGAAACCTTCTGATAAATTAACTAGTGGTAAGCTTTGTATTGCTTCAGTTACTTGTAGTTTAAAGGATTAGAAATTTATACTTGAAGACTTTGAGCTACAAGCTAAGTTTATAATTGTTTGATTTGTAATAATCAGTGTGAGTTAGTGTTATCTTCAAGGAGACTTTGTGTTGCTTAATAGTAACTCTTTGTATAGTTTGTTAGATTCATAGTTCTTTTCTTTAAGTATCCAAAGAGATAGAGAAATTGTAACTAGGCAAAGAGAGAATACATAGACTCTGAAAAAAGAGAGTTATATGCCCAACACCAACCAAAAAAATTAATTTCTTATTAATTAGAGGAGAAATTTCATCGGGAACCTCCCCTTGATGAGAGGAGAGATTAATTTATCAACATAGATTTGTGTGAATTATATATTTTGTCATTAGTACGTTGGTGACAAAATATTCACCCAACAATCATCAAAGCCTCTCCTCTTTCAAGATAGCCATAGCTATCAAGATAATTAACACTTTAATAAGTGCTTTCACTTGACACATTTTGACAATCAGATTCCTACACCAAATTGCTTCTCCTTTCTGCCATGGAGCTAGAAGCCTTCTCTGGTCACCTATTGGCCATATGCCCTTCTTGATTACAGTTCTAGCACCTAGGAGGTCCTCTGCCTTGGGATCTCCCTCTAGGGGGTGGTCTTCTACCCCTAAAGCTCCCTTTTGGATTGTAGCCCCCTCCTTGGTTGTAACTTCTCTCTCCTCTATTGCCTTCTTGGTTAGAGTCTCCCTGGTATCCAAAACCATTTCCTCTACCTCTGAAAGGGCCTCTTCCTCCTTTTTGTTGTCTCCCTTTACCTCTGTCATTTTGATCCTGCCTTCTCTTCAACTTCTCCTCCACCTTGAGTGCCAATTGAAAGAACTTTTGGACTATTTTCGGGGTGTGGAGATTCAAGTCTTCTTGGATTGTAAATCTCAACCCATTGAGATATCTAGACACCTTCTCATCTTCACTCTCTTTCACCTTGGTCCTCACACACAACTTCATGAACTCCTTGGTATAGGAACTCACGTCCATCTCCTTTTGTTTCAAATTTTATCTCCTTCTATGTAATTGGATATTATAGTCCATTGGGACATAGGCTTCTTTCACCAAAGCCATCATCTTCTTCCATGTAGCCACTCTTCTCTTTCCCTCTTTCACCCTCTCATCTTGGATGAAAGTCCACCAATTCAGTGCAGCCCCTTTCATTTTTGATTGGGCCATCTTCACCCTTTGGTGGTCTGGTATGTCTTCACTCTCAAAAAAATTGTCCAAGGAGTCTATCCACTCCATGACGGTGTCAGGCTCCATCTTACCTACGAATATTAGTAGCTCCATCTTGCCTGCAAATATTAGCAGCTCCATCTCCACATCCATTGTTCTTCTCTCCATGGACTTGAGGACACTCATCAGGGGTCTCTGGTCTGTAGGTACCTCTAGCTCTTCTTTCATGGGGATCTCCTCTTCATCCCCTTCTTCTCTAGAATCTCTCTCTCCCCTCTCTACTCTGTCCTTCAACCGGTCCATCTCATTTATCAAGGCCTGATTCTCAGCCCTGACTGCTCTGCTCTCTGCCATTTGCTTCTTCACCGAGACATTCAACTCAGCATTGGTCATTGTTGAAGGTGCCTCATGGGATCCTTCTTCTTCTGACATCTTGTCTTATCCTTCTCTTCCAAAGGACACTCCTTTTCTCTGATACCACTTGATGCAGACGCCTACCCAAACTTTTAAGGACAAGCCCAAACAAGGTTAGGCTAGTGAACCTTCAACTAATCACAAGGGTCATTCAAGGAAGGACTCCACACCTTGGATGAAACTACACACACATTCACTAGGCTTAGGCCTACTCAAGATGAGTAAAAGGCTTCAATACCTCAAACATGCTTTACCGGTGACCCTTACTCTTTGGGATTTTGTAGTTGGCCAACACATGACATATAAGGACACTTCCAAACATTGGTTTTAGTTTTGGGCACCAATTTCGTATACTTCCATTAGAAACCTACCCCTTCGGCTAATAGCCCTTCTGTACCGGTATTTTGGTTTTAACTCAAAAATGTTCCACATGCCCATACAAAAAACTTAGCATTTGATCCCCCATATGGTTTGGCCAAATCTGCAATTAGAAGGTCTGCTCCCTTTAGAGGCTAAGAGACCTAATAGGGGCAATTAGCCCTATTTTCCAAAGCAACACCCTTTACCAGTACACCAAATGACAAATCAACTTAATGGGCATGTGGGGAATAGTTAGAAAGCTCTAATTCCAGGGTTACATGCCTGGAATCCACTGCCATGACAACTTATGATGACTATCCCAAATCTTATCCTAAGTAGTCACATAGAGATGCGTACCTAATTCACTTCCAACACCTAATAGCTAGGTCTTCCATGCAAAAACCCATGAAAACACTAAATTAAAAAGGATTATCCTACATCCCTCCAAAGGAAAAGTATTCTAATGGACTGGAGTGCAAGATAAAGCCATTTTTCTTCAAAACCCTCTCCAAACCCTCAATTTCCAGGTTATAGTTAGAAGAATGGAGGGTTCTCTCTGCTTCAGAATAGTTAAGACCTCAGGCCACCACCAAAAGAAAACTATTTCATCCCCCTATCTACTCCATGGATGGTGGGATCCATATCAATCCGTACAGGCACGTACAACTCCTGCAAAGTTAGAATTTTAGGGAAAATCGTAGTATTTTGTGTATTATTTCTTCACAAACTCCAACTACAACTCTCCAATGGCCCACCTAGTTTGGAATAGCTTGGATCGATTGAAAGGCTTCCCCCAATCAATTTACAAAAAGTTGCACTTTTGCACTCAAAAGTTGCATTTTACAAAAGTTGCATTTTTTGTAATTTTGCACAAAAAGTTATCATAATGACTAAGGTTGGAATCCACATGAATGGATCAACCAAACACTCATGAAACATGTCTAAAAACCTATCAAACACAAATCTAAACCATCTAATACCCCTTTTTACCACATTGTCCCAGTTGGCTTCTCAAATTGCCTAATTGGTGACATGGGCTTACATGGTGGGGTTTATTTGCATACATGAAACACAAGACACACTAACACACCCTAATGATCCTAGTCTTCATTCTTAGGATCATGAATAGCTTGTTGATGAGGTTCTCTTGTACCAGTTAGGATTAGTGTTGGGTTTAGGTTTAAGATTAGGATTAGCATTAGGTTTAGGGATGGGGATATGGTTAGGGATTTAAGATTGTACCAAAATATGTGAAACCCTTCCATCATACTCGATGGCTTGATGGTCAATTTCACACATGGAAAAACACATTTTCAGTTGCAACTATACTATCAATTGTTGGCTTTGTAGAAAGCTACACTCTAGCTCCATAAGAAGAAATCCAATATCAATATTAAATTCAATGCAAGGGGCCATTTTTTTATATTGTATATACACATGCAAATAGTACATAAGATAATAGAAATTTTTTGAGGGAGTATGATTTCTATGTGAGTGATAATCAATTACACTCATTAAAGTTTGTCTAATATTGCTTCAATAACTTTTATGATAAATTAAAGAAAAGAGAAATTAATATGGAACATCTCATATGGTTAGATATTTGTACAAGATAATTTAAAAATGCTTGAATGTTTTATTGGCTAAGTAGGTCCCACAAGGAAAACAATACCTAGCATGTGTGAATTTTTTTTGAAGCTGGACATGGTAAAGAAGAACATGATGGAGATGGTGCATGTGTTAAAAGAGCTCTTGCTAGAGAGAAACTAAAATTTGAGGATGCAATAAAATTTAAAGATGCATGTGCAGTTGTAGATTTCAATTCAAAATTATCTATAGGATCAAGTGAGAACAACACAATTCAATGTTTCTTTTGGTTAGTTGAAGAAGAGAATATTCTTACTCGACATGGTTGTGAGACAATCAGTGGATCAACTAAATGGAATTAATATAAGAGTTACAATGCAAACACTTGGACTATATGTACAAGGGATCTTGCATGTTTTTATCAATTTTGTATTGCACGTGATTGAGAAGCATGTGAAAATACAAAATGGGTTGAATAATTCCACCAAATATTGTTGACACCTACACAAACACTCGATCAATATGAAATAACAATTGAAGATATTAATCATGTGTTCTCATCAAATGAATCTTCTAACTATGTTTTAGACCTTGTACAAGAGGTAATTGAATTCAATTTATTTTTCTTTATTACATTATTTTATAATACATTTAACTATATATATGAATGCATGTGATGTATGTGAATTATATGTCACATTTTATCCAATTAAAATTTGGTTTTCAAAACATGAGTATGTTATTGTTTCACTTGAGGAGAATGCAAATGAAATAGAGTATTAGTTGGCTCGATGTGTAGATCCAAAAAATAAGTTAATTCATCCTTGAGTAGATGATGATGGTTATAAGTATCCACTAATTTTTATAGTGGTTATTTCCACTTGACTATGAAAATATCTACTAAGAAATAATGGTTATCCTACATTCAAAGATTATAAAATACATAAGAATATTATATACTACTCATATTTTGTAGTGCACAAAAATATAAAACTAGATAGATATCGAGGGAGACCTAATAATAAAATTTTATACACTCTCTATGGAAGAACACAAGACAACCATGGACGCATTGCAAAAGAGAGAGGATGCAGATGGTACAATGGAATGAATAAATATACTTGTAAGTATTTAATTCTATATATTTAATTGGTAGTTAATATATAGTTAAAGCTGATTCATTGTCATTTCCTACCCTTAAGCCATCCTCTTAGGACCCCTTTAGTCACCCTTTTTGTTTCCCTTAAGACACTCTTACCTACCCTTAAGCCATCTCCTAATTGTATCTAACTAATTTTATCACTTGACACATACTTTGAGTTAATATTATTATTTCTCCCCATCCTCTTAGGACCCCTTAAGTCATCCTCTTTCCTCCCCATAAGACATACTCTTTCCTACCCTTAAGCCATCTCCTAATTATATATAATTAATTGATCACTTGACTCATACTTTAATTCATGACTCTTGTTTCTCCCCTTAACCCATTATCTAAGGACCCCTTAAGTAATCCTCTTTTCTCCCCTTAAGACATACTCTTACCTATTCTTAAGCCATCTCCCCTTAAGGGCCATCCTCTTAGGACTCCTTAAGCCATATCTTCTTAGGTCCCCATAATCCATAATCTTATCCACCCTTAAACCATTTACTAGTTGTATCTAACTAATTTTATAACATGACACATACCTTATGTCACCTTTTAAGTCATCTCCTAATTATAGCTAATCATTTTTGTTTCAAGTCTCCCACAATGGGATTGCATTAGTGACTACTACAATTTGTGCATTCAACTTGTGACAAAATAGCAATTAATTTCCATAATATGATAAGATCCAATTGTCTAACTTTATTTAAATTTTAGTTTTCTCACATGATTTGGAGTTATGATAATTTAATTACATTCATCATTTTTTGTAGGTCCCCTACAAGAAGATCCCTGTGACTGTATCTACTAATTATCATTATAAAAATGCATTAAAACAATTTTGTATTCTTGAACTATTTAAAGTGCACCGAGATTAGTTAATTATATATATACATATGCATATTTTTTAATGATGTACATTTGTATTGCTTCAATTTTAGTGTTATATACATTTAATTTTATACTTAACTATTGCTTCTTGATTTTGATGTTACACTTTAAATATCCCCATTGCTACAATTTTAATGTTGTATTTTTAAATTTCTTCAATATTATACTAAATGATAAAATTCCTTCAATTATAATAAAACATATGTTACTACATTGAACAATTATAGTGAAACATATGTTATAATTGATAAATTGAATATAATAATGACTAGATAATCAACATAATATAATAATTTTATATTGAATATAGTCGGCATTCACTTATATTGAATATAATTTTTACACTTCTATAACTTGATCTTCCTAAAAAAATTCATAAACATTTATGATTATTACATAGGAGGAAAATGATTGCATCTTTTATAGCCACTAATTGTGAACCTATTATTAAGTAATCACACTATAGTTTGTAATAGGAGATCAACATACATCATATAGTCTTATTAATTTTTATATTATGTTAATATCCATTTATGGATAGGCAGTGAATTTAAATTTGTAAATTGTTTCAATATTGTACTAAATGGTCAAATTACTTCAATTTTAATGAAATATATGTTATTACATTGAACAACTATAGTGAAACATATGTTATATTTGATAGATTGAATATAATATTGACTAGATAATCAATATAATGTAATGATTTTATATTTAATATAGTCAGCATACATCTTATATTGAATATAAGTTTTACACTTCTAGAACTTGATCTTCCTAAAAAAAACATAAGCATTTATGATTATTACTTAGGAGGAAAAATATTGCATGTGTTATAGCCACTAGTTGTGAACCTAGTATTGAATAATCATGCCATTCTTTATAATAGGAGATCAACTTGTTGGCAATGTGTGTTGTCATTGATGTCAACTTGATGTCTGACAATATATGTTATCCTTGATTGTTGTTGTCATTGATGATATGGTGATTGGTTAAATAGAGAATCGTTGCAGTTGGTGAGGAAGTGATGATGAATTTGTATGTTCATGTTTGTAAATGCATGAGGAGATTATTGGTAGTTTATTACCAATTGTTATCATTATGATTGGTATGACTAGTATGGAAATATTGATATAGAGAGTAGATGGATATTGGTTACATATGGTTTGTGGATGTCTGCCTTTTTGGTGTTTGATGTCTACACTTGGTATGATATGATGATACAATTGATGATGCTAACAATGTGGCTAATGGAAAAGATAGCATGATGAGGTTTAGATGGCTTGAGATATTAAGATGAGAATTAGATGCATGAAAATATAATGGAGATGTTGTACTGAGTAAGAAGATGATTTTTTTCTGGATATT
Organism: Cryptomeria japonica; assembly: GCF_030272615.1. Lineage (NCBI taxonomy): Eukaryota > Viridiplantae > Streptophyta > Pinopsida > Cupressales > Cupressaceae > Cryptomeria > Cryptomeria japonica. The sequence continues at coordinate 616,687,107 of NC_081411.1, read as the reverse complement.
TTGGTCCTTGGAAGGTTGATAAAGCAAGAAGGTATAGAAGTATATATTGATGTGTATTGATAAGAATGCTCTGCATTCCTCTACATTTGATGATATGGTCTTGCAGTCTTGAACATAGGTGGACATTGCCCTCCTATATTTTCAAGTCCTTCGTGTTGCAACTGATGAGGTTGGTGGTTGCAGTTTGCTAATAGTCTGGTATCTATTAGAATTGGTTTGGAAAATGCTCCACATTGTTGTTTTAGGTTCTCTACATTTATACTTTCCAAACTTTTTCTTCAACATTCTCACAAAGTCAGCTTCTTCACAATTAGGATCAAATTCATCATCTTTAGTAGCCTTCAAAGTAGCTGCCTTCTTTGATGTGCTAGTGCTCACATTTCTCATTTCCATTGTGTGTGTGTTGTTTAACAGATTTGTCCCTTTCTTGAAATTTATTTGGTCTCTCTAAATAGAAATATAACTCTTGTAAGCCCCTTTTATGAAAGGAAACAAATTACCAACAGTTGGATGAATCAACTAAAAATTCAACCTCTGCATTAGAGGGCAGCTCCTCATATGATTTGCAATGAATTTATTACACAAATGAAATATTGACACTTTTTACCAGAAAGCATGAAAAGGCTTAGCATTCATCCATCAACATAAAATAATGCCTTCAAAATGCAACAAGGAAAAATATTCTGAAGATTAAATAAGAGCTCACAGACTCTAATTCACACACATGTTCATTTTATAAATTCAAAGCATAGCAAATGCACATAAGTATTAATGACTGATCGATACTCTCTCATGCCTCACAGGGCAAGGGGGATCAACACAACCCAATACACAATGAATCTGCTAACAGTAAATGGTAACTATGAATTCAGAAACAACATAGAAATAGCTGATCATAAAATGATATCATGCCCATACCAGATTTCTCAAGAAAGATTGCTAATCTTTAAATACACGGATTCAAAGATGGCACACATAATTATTTATTGATAATAAATCATTCCATTTTTAAAGCAATTTATAGAAGAAAAAAAATAGATATCATTTGCTGCTCCAAAAAATCATAATTTTTTGGGCCTTCACATAAACAAGCTTTTCAGCTTAAGTAGCCTCTAGGCTCATAGTTTTTACATAACAAATTTATACTTTACTTTAACCAAAGGTTAAAGAAACCATTTGCTAAAACTGGAAACAAAAACTAAAATAACAGCCATTGCGAGACTGATAGCTCATTCTTGGATTAATTATGCTTCCACTATGGCAGAAGAAGTAACTGATCTGTCCTACTTTTCCACAGAACCACGCCATTCTAGGTGTATCGTCGAGAAGCTCAAGATCACCTAAAAATAATAAAGACTGATGTGCCGAATCCTTTGCTTCCACACCTCCTTGTCCATGTTCACTTGCGCCACTCTTGCCTTGTGTACCTCCAAATGATCAGAACAGATTGTGAGCATTGATTCGATCCTAGCCACCTTTGAGAAGTCGTCCATGGTCAAATATTTTGTCATCTAAATGAATTGTATTCTTTCCTGAAAGATTTGGGTCATATCTGGAGCCACCTCAATTGTCTTAGCATCATCTTTCATGAGTTGGATGTCAATGCACTTGAGATCCTTTTTCATTGTATCAATCAAGTCTGTTAATCCTCTAAGCAGTTTGGTGGACTCTTTGTGACCTTGTTTAATGATTGAGTTATGCCACTCCACATTCTTCTTTGATACATACAATACATTATCATCCAGATTTTCTACTGGTTTTTCGGCTAAGAACTTCATCACTCCATATTTCTGTATGTCATTCATTTGTGCAAGGACTGCCACCCATTTGATCCTTTCTTTCTCCCAAGCCACAGTTTCTAGCTCTAATTCCTTCCTCACAGTCTTGGCATATTTATAAACCTTCACCAGATTGACGATGTAGTCTGATCCATGTTGCGTTATAAGATCCAACCATTTATTGAATATCTCTGTAACTATTTTGTTCCTTTGAACTTGGTCCAACATCTTCTGATTGGTCGAATATTTGAGATCAAATGATTCTGGTATCTGTGACAAAGGATGGGGATTTGGATTATGGATGGCATTGATATACTCAGCCATCTGAGTAACGACTTGCTTCAATTCCCTTTTATCTTTTTCATCCTTCCATGTTCTTGAAATTGTCCTTTTTGTGGATGACTCCAAATGCTTAACATCTACAGCGCGCGAAGCGACTCCCAAGTCTATTTTTTCAATTGTAAAGTCCTACTTAGTAGCTTTGTTTGCATCTCTCTCTGGAATTGGTTTGGCTATCTCAGCCATCTAGTGACCTATTGCTTCATCCACTTCAAGCATTATCTGTGTCTTGAGTTTCTTTGGCTTTGATGCCTTTCCCAAATATTTGCTAACAATGTCCTCCATAAGGATGGTAATTGGCACTACACTTCATTTCATTCCAACAACAACTTCCAACCATCAGGGTGTATTCACAGACTCTTTGGGTGGAGGAGTTGTCTATATATCCGGTGAACTGAGAATAACTAGAGTGTTCATGGGGTCCCGCTTGCTCTCCACTTCTTTACCCATGTCCATTTCCTGCATCAAAAGTTCATCCAAACCCTGTTGATCTATTGTTGCCTCTATCTCTTCACTAGGGTCTAGGTCCACAAAAATCTATTTCAAAATGGGCTCTTTACTCTTTTTCTTACTCTTGGACCGAGTTGTTCAAGTGGCTGTGGAACTTGATGGTGACCTCTTTGATCTTCTCGGTTGAATTTTTTCAACAATAGGCCTTGAAACACCTGCAACATTAATAACTTCATTAGTGGAAGAAATGGGAGATTGAGTCACAATGTGTGAATCAACTCTTAGTTCATGTGAGGATATGAGCGATTCCTTCTTAAACTTTAGATTTCTCAACCATCTCTCTATTCTTCTCACAACATTGAAAGTTCTATCTTGAACATTGTCATCCTCCTTTCTATTCCAATCAATCTCTGGAATTGGCTTTCCTTGAACCTCTGTATCAAATTTAGGGTCTAAAATATCTACCCCTGTATCCTCCTGTACTCCAGATATATTGATTGGAAGATTGATAGTAATTATTTGTTGCAAAGTGAACCTTGACCACAGTCTTCTTCTTACCTCATATTCATCACTGCAATTCTCTAAGTAATCCTCCAACTGAGGTTCATGACAAAAATGATTATCCACATTTATATTCTCGATTGCATAACCTCTGCTATCAAACTTACGTCTTGCCACATATGGTTATAGGTTCATCCTCTTGAATTCCAATTCCAGGTTCAGAGTGTCGAAAATAGATTTGCAGTTGTAATATCCAAGCTCAATAGGGAATACAACTCTAGATTCACCCTTTTCCCCTAATCTCTTATCAATATAAGCTAGTTGTCTGCTTACCTCTATAAGTACATAACTGTCGAAGGCATACCTAGGAAGCTTGAATGGTTGACTCTCAAAACCACCTACCCGTAGGTAAGTGAACCTGGGAAATTGAATAAAGAAACTACTGTATATGCTTATGAATTCTATCACTTCAATAGACATTCTTCTGTTCACATTCCCTTGGAGCTCAAAACCTAGTCTTCCCACGAAGACACCATTCCATCTATCAATTTGCTCCACATGTTTTTGCTGTTGTAACAGAGGATAATAATTATACACTTTCATCCCATCTACCCAAAGTTCATTAATCAGACCAGACAAATCCCTTTACAAGCTAGTATGTAGAGAAGGTAAGAAGACATATAAAAACCTGACATTCCCACAAAGTTACTCAGCCCTTCATGAAGTCTTTCCGCAATTACCTGAGCCCAATAAAGATACTTGTCACCAGATAACAACACCTGAATGAAAAAGTACATCCAATCTTCCCAGTAGAAAAAATGTTCGTTTCCCTTCACCCTATTCAGAAGTATCACAATATCCTGCACTTCTATGATGAAGTTCTCTCTATTAATTGGCTTTGGCAGCTGTGACCCTCCTTTCTGAACTTTTAGGATCCAATTCCTAGCAATCACACTCCTATACTTACTTTTCTTCTCTGAGAAATGGGCATACGAGTTCCCAATGATCCAATCTTCATATATCTCCTGTGTGGGATTCCCATTGCTGCCATCACTATTTCTTTATTGATACTGACTAACAATTCACCATTACTAGTTCTGATACACCTTTTCTCCGTATCATACCTATTCATGCAAGCAATCACCAAATCTGGACATGGGGGAACAAGCAGAAATGCAATAGCTTCAAAAAGAACACTTTTCACTCTTTTCTCCATCATTGAACCAGTGTTAGGGTTCTTGGTTCTCTCTAAGAAATATCCTAAATCATCATGAGCCAAGGAAGTATCTTCTAGCTCTGGTAGTATGCTCACTAGACACGAGGTCCGATCGAGCTTCAGCAATATTAGCCTCATACTGCCTATCTATACTTCTAACCAAGAAATTCTAAAACAAGGCAGAATTTTATTCCAGCAATTTAAAGATTTTCTTCCTATACTGACAAATCTTCAGAACTTAAAGAAACAAAGTGTAGGAGGAATCAACTGAACTTACCCGTTACCACCATGAAAACTGGAAACCTTCTCAGGAAATCAGAGTTGATTTTACCTTCGGCACCTCCAATTTTGCTCAAGTATAGTAGTTGCAACCCTCACAAACTATGAAAATGATTTCATACATTCCTTTTTGAACAAACGAGAAAATATCAATAAAGCCACACATGCTTCATAATGATTCACTTAAGTGTGCAAAGTAACTGTGAAATGACTAAAATCTGACACCTTCTTAATTATCCGTCACTTCTGCACAAGTAGTCGATGCACTCATGATTACTTTCCATATTTAGAATTTTAAACTGCTAAAACTAGGAATATTCCTGCTTGTTGCGCCACTTTCAATATCAACAAAAGCCTTAGAATCAGTTTTGAAGTGAACTTGTGAACCCTGAACCATTTCACAAAGAGTTCAATGATTCAAGTTCTTATAGGAAGTACAACAATGAACACGCGACACAAAACAATACCGGGAACGAGAAACAACAATGATTATTAAATAGGAGCCTTGAACCATTTGAACCGCTTGAAAATTAGTTCAAAGTTCAAGTTCAAAAACTGACTTAAAACATATGGACATCTGCTCGTTATATAACAATACATTGCCGCGACTCACAGAAGACATTTTGAACCTTGAACCGAAAAAAGGTTTACAGGTTCAAAGTTCAAAACGTATAACAATAACGTGCATGCTTTCGTAAAGGTAAAGATCGCAAATGACTTTTTCCTCAAATGTGCTTTGAACCTATTGAACTTTGATTTTAGAAAGAGTTCAATGACTTAGGTTCAAACACAAAAGAGAACAAAGGACCCGACAGAAATAAAGGCACAATAAGGCAACCTACAAGTATGAACATTTGGAATGGAAAAAATTGTAGGGGAGACTAACATCGGCTCTAACTAGGAACTAGGACTCTGAAGGAACTAGATATGAACTCCAAGATCTCTGGTTTCACAAGCAGACTTTATTTAAAGACCCAAATAGAAACAAAAACAGAAAAGACACACAAAACAAATCAAACCAAACCACTACCTACATAACCACGAGGGACTCTCATTTACAATTGGTATAATTTCAAATCCTGACCATTATAGGTAAGGGGAAGAGCAGTACCATCCTAATATGCAATTTTGAAAGAGTTAGGACCTTTTACCTCATGAATCACAAACGGTCCCTTCCAAAGCGATTCAAACTTTGTATATGCTCCTTTTGGCTCTCTTCTTCTATCCCAGAGCAGTACCTGATCACCTAACATGAATTTCCGTGGCCTAGCCTACTTGTCAAATATCTTCTTCACCCTCATCTAATGCTCTGTTATCTGGTTTACTAATTTATCTCTTTCTTCATCAATCCTTGTCAAATGCATAATCCATTTTTCCAAAGAATCCCGAAAATAAGTGTCCTCAATGACAGTCTGTAACTTAGTAGGCGCAAGTTCCAAAGGAAGCGCTACCTGAGCCCCTACGCCATATACCACTTCAAAAGGTGACATCCCAATAGCTCTCTTTGGTGATGTATGATCGGCCCAAAGAGCTTCATACAATTTTTTATGCCAATCTTTGAAGTTTTCACTCATTAATTTCTTCATGATATTTATAAGGTTTTTATTGTTGGATTCAGCTTGACCATTTCCTTGAGGATAATAGTTAGAAGAGTGAGTGAGGGATATCCCATGATCATAGAAGAAGAATGTAATCTCAGCAGAAGAGAAATTAGTGGCATTATTAGCCACAAGTTTTAGCGATACTCCGAATCAAACAAAGATATTCTCCCTGATAATGTTACAAACAACCTCTGAAGATGTTTTCCGCACCGAAATGGCTTCTACCCATTTAGTAAAATAATTTGTAGCTGTCAATATATATGTGTATGCCCTACACTTGAAGTAGGCATCAAAGGACCTATAAAATCCAAACCCCATTGTTTGAAAGGTTCATCCACAACCACAGGTCAGAGCGGCAATGTTGCAAGTTGCGGCTTACCCGTGAATAGCTTACATTTCTCGCACTTGGCTACCCATGCATACGCATCTTTGAACATTCCTGGCCAATAATAACAATTCCTCATAATTTGGTAAGCAATTACTGTTGATGAGAAATGACCGCCACAAGCTTCATTATGAAACGTTTTTAACATAGACCCTTCAAGCGATTTATCTACACAGCGCAAGAAGGTTCCATCTAATCCCCTTTTATATAACACATCATTAAAAATGACGTATTGGGAAGATTTTAATCTCAAGTTTCTCTTTTCTTTTGTAGAAAGATGTATTGGGAAATCTCCATAGGTCAAGTAGTAAGCAACATCTACAAACCAGGAATCCTGGAGTCCGACAAACAAAACTAAGGGAAATTCCTCTATTACTTCCTCTTTACTCTCAGCAATTAACTTGCACAAACCTTGCCCCTTTACTAATTTTGTGGGCTTGATATCCAAATTGAACTCTTGAATTTTTGACACCCAGGATGCTCTATTATTCATTCCTATATCTTGTTGTGTCAATATGATCTTGACTGCAGAATGAGGCACATAAACAATAGCATGAGAATGGAGAATGTAGCACTTGAACTGCTTTACGACCTTCAAGATCGCATATGCCTATTTTTCCATTAGTGAATACTTCAATTCATGCTTTTTCAATGGTACACTCATGAATGATATTGGGACCTCCTCATTACCCTCATTCTTCTGTAATGGAATTCCTAACATAGTGTGCTCCAAGGCATAACAGTAAATAACAAAATCCCTCTTAAAATCAGGATTAACCAGGACAAGGGCATGGCCAATAGCATTCCTTATTGATTCTAATGCTTTCTTCCCTTCCTCATTCCATTTGAAGCCTTGTTTTTCCCTCATCAAATTCACCATATATCTCGTAGTCTCTGCAAAATATGGGATGAACCTCCTTAGAAAATCTACCTATCCAAAGAATGATCTAACAACATTTCTATTTGATGGAAGACTTAGCTGTTGAATTGCTTTTACCCTTTCAGGGTCTATTCTTATTCCTTCCCTAGAAACAATATGACCAAGCAGCTTACCCTCTGTCACCCCAAACACTGACTTTTTTGGGTTTAAAGACACCCCATGCTCACAACACCTCTGTAACACTTGTTTCATATCCCTCAGGTGATGTTTTCTTCTCTTTGAGAAAACTTTTAAATCATCTAGATACATAACAATTATCTTATCCTTCAAATGACCAAAGGACAAATCCATAGCACGCTGAAAAGTCGCTCCTGCATTGATCAAACCAAATGGCATTTGGTTATAAGCAAACGTACCCGGGGAGTAATAAAGGTTGTTTTATGTTGATCGCTTCCCTAGACACTGATTTGATTGTAACCCAAAAATACATCAAGCATGGACATCATCTCCTATCCTAAAACTGTTTGTAAAATGTGGTCCATGGCCGGTAATGGATAATTATCTTTTAGGCTAGCTTGATTCAGATTTCTAAAATCTACACAGATCCTTATTTCTCCATTTTTCTTCCTAACAGGAACAATATTAGCTATCCATGTAGAATGATGGATGGGGTATATAATCCTAGCTTTTAAAATTTTATCCACTTCCTGAAATATGGCTTCAGCTACTTTAGGATTGAAAATTCTAAGCTTTTGTCGAAAAGGGCTTACTCCAGGTTTTAGAGGAATTTGATGCTGGAATTTTCCCTCTATGAAATTCTTTAGATCATCATAATACCAGGCAAACACATCCTTGAACTCCAGTAAGAGACTAATGAACCTCTCTTTTTTTGCAGGCATACAACATTTTCCCAAATTAATATATTTAGGTTCATCCTCAGTACCAATGTTAATCCTTTCGTAACCCCCAACATCATGAACTTAAGGGGATTTGTCACCTTTGCTCTTCTTGTAGGCATCGTGATGATCAAATAGATGCTCTAATGAAACAAACCCTTTAGGGATTTTGTTACCTTTTAATTGCATAACTCCATCAGTCAACTCCCTGGCTCATTTTGGTGAAAATTCTTTACACTCTGCATCTGAACCTTCAAAATATGTAGCTAGAAAATGCTTCTACACTTTACATGAAATTATTAATTTGTTTATCATTTTCAAATATTTGCCAGAATTTGGAGTTATCTGAGACACTTGGCCGATATGCTAACTCTACTCTATAAATATCATCAACAAATTCAGGATGTGGAATCAGTAAGGAGGTTGACACAGCTAACGAATCCACTTTTGAATTCAGTTTCCTAGGAATAGCCTCAATGGAAAATGCATCAAAATCTTCAATCTCATCCCAAACTCTATTCTGATAATGTTCAACTTTTTATTTTTAACATTAAACAACCCTGTGACCTATTTTACAATCAATTCCACATCTCCTTTGACTCAAAGAGTTTCACTCCCAGTCTCTTAGCTTCGGCTAAACGTAACAACAAAGCCTCATACTCAGTCATATTGTTGGTGTTTTTGAATTCCAATTTAAAAGAAAAAGGAATATGATTGCCAGAGGGCGGAATTAACACTACCCCTGCACCTAAGCCTGACGCCGCACAACTACCATCAAATTCCATTAACCACAGGCTTTCTTCTCCCTTAGGCTGTGATGGATCTCCCACTATCCCATCATTGGAAAACATCATGTAGTTTCCAAACTGACATTCATGATATAAAATTTGTGCTCTTGGATCATCAGAAGGGAAAACAATGAGTTTAGACTTTGGTTCAGGTTGTAGAATGACTCGTTGTTTTCCAGCTGGAATTGTAGCTTGGGACCAATCCATTTTAATTTCACCTCCTAAGTCTCTACAGAAAGTACAACTTAGCAGCATGCCATATCTAGCTGGGATGTCATCTATTAGAATAGTCAACTTAATTCTTTTGTTCGGGTGGGCAGCTAGAACTACCTGAGCATCCTAAATTTGTCCTAATAGGGGTATCTATTTTGAATCCATAGAGTAGCATCTGCCAAAAAATTTCGTCAAGGACAACCCTAACGATTTAGCTACTGCAAAAGGCATTATATTGTCAGATGCACTTGAATCTATAATACAATTATTTAACTTATGGTCGTTTATAAACAATGATATGTAAAAGGGTTCAAGCTTTGACTCAAGGGCAGACAAAGAGTCATCTATTTGGAGAGCAGTCATTCCAGGCATCTTTTCATGAGCAACAGGGTGAACTGATTCATCACTATGTGTAGGCAACGTGGCATTTACTGATTGTTGTGTTCCATTTGAATTTGAGAAGATTTGCAAAATTCTACAATATCGAATGAACTTTCCTTTCCAAGTGACCTTAACAATAGAGGCTCTTGAAATTTTTTATCATTTGAAGAGGCACCCTGAGGTTTCACATTTTGTTGATTTCTCGTGAGCACAGTACATGAAGGATCTTCTAAAGTAACCAAAATGTCACCCCCTCTTTCTGAATTTGACTCGTACTCTAGGAAGTGGATTTCAGAGTCGCCAGGCTGCTTTAAAGATTCTTCCTTAGTCCATTCACTTGGGGTATCTTTATAATTCATTAATTGTGCATAACGCACCATCTCAGAGTAGGAACTACCATCATGTTCATCTGTGAGATGAAACACACACAAATTCCCTTTAGGTGGCGGTGCCTCAATCGCCAATCCTTGCTGAGTGGGGGGTAATTGCAAATTCTTGTTCCCAAAACCCAAAGGCTGATTTGTATTTCTCCTAGGCACATCTTGATAGGGAGAAGGGTATGATGTACTGGATTTTGGTAGTTGTCTTTTAAGGGTAATCACATCATTCATCAATCTCTGGATCATAGGGTTAGAAGAAGTTGAAGGTTTAGAGGTGGTAGTCTGTACTCCTCTTTTCCATTTACCTGTCATGATTAGATCATCTTCCAACTCAACGACAAGTTTTGACAACACTTAAATCTACAACTCTTTGCCTGCGAATCAAGAAACCTATTTCTAAGGGCACTGAATTTATAAAAAAACACTTCAAATTATCATCTAAGGGTTTTTGGTTGACTAGAATTTTATGCACTATTTTATCAAATTTCTCTACAAAGTCTCTCATAGACTTTGGAATCTCTTTCTTTAATTGGGCCAATTGAGCTAAGAGAGAGTGTTCATCTTCAACCACCTTGAATCTTTCTTCAAACCTTGTTTTCAAATCTTGCCAATTTGTTATCACACTATTTGGTAAATGATAGAACCAATCTGCTGCCACTCCCGTTAGTGTTTGAACAAACAATCTTACAACAACATCCTCATGTTGGACATCTATTATCCCACAAGCCACATTGAATGCATTCAGGTGCTCATCAATAGTGATCTTCCCATCCCCACTGAACTTTGGCAAGTGATCTCTAGCACCTTTGGGTAAGGGGTTCAAATTTAATCTGAAGTTCAATGGACCTACAACAGCTCCCCAAGGATTATTTATTGCCATTGGAAAGATGATATTGAGTGGAGACAGATTGATTATATTTGGTAAAGTGATACCATGCAAGGTCAAAGCTTGACAAACTAAGGACACGGGAGATAATGGGGATGGGGAAGGAGGCCTACTTCTTGCTCATTGTTGAGGTACAAAAGTGGGTTCAAAATTGAGGTTCTGCAACTCTTCAAAAATAGAATCAACTAGCCCCTCCCTTCTTTGGGATCTACTAAATCTCTTTGACTCCAGTCTTGAAACTTAGGCAACCAGTCTTATAATTCGACTCCCCAGTAGAGTCGCCAAAAATCAGTTGGTTAATAGATTTGTCCCTTTCTTGAAATTTATTTGGTCTCTCTAAACATAAATATAACTCTTGTAAGCCCCTTTTATGAAAGGAAACAAATTACCAACAGTTGGATGAATCAACTAAATATTCAACCTCTGCATTAGAGGGCAGCTCCTCATATGATTTGCAATGAATTTATTACACAAATGAAATATTGACACTTTTTACCAGAAAGCGTGAAAAGGCTTAGCATTCATCCATCAACACAAAAGAATGCCTTCAAAATGCAACAAGGAAAAATATTCTGAAGATTAAATAAGAGCTCACAGACTCTAGTTCACACACATTTTCATTTTATAAATTCAGAGCATAGCAAATGCATAGAAGTATTAATGTCTGATCGATACTCTCTCATGCCTCACAGGGTAAGGGGGATCAACACAACCCAATACACAATGAATCTGCTAACAATTAATGGTAACTATGAATTCAGAAACAACATAGAAATAGCTGATCATAAAATAATATCATGCCCATAGCAAATTTCTCAAGAAAGATTGATAATCTTTAAACACACAGATTCAAAGACGACACACATAATATTTTATTGATAATTAGTCATTCCATTTTTAAAGTAATTCATAGAAAAACAAAAATAGATATCATCTGCTGCTCCAAAAAATCACAATTTTTCGAGCCTTCACATAAACAAGCTTTTCAGCTTAAGTGGCCTCCAGGCTCATACTTTTTACATAACAAATTTAAACTTTACTTTAACCAAAGGTTAAAGAAACCATTTGCTAAAATAGGAAAACTAAAACTAAAACAACAGCCACTATGAGGCTGGCAACTCATTCTTGGATTAATTATGCTTCCACAGTGGCAGAAGAAGTTATTGATTTGTCATGCTTTGCCGCAGAACCACGCCATTCCAGGTGTGCCGCCGAGAAGCTCAAGATGACCTAAAAATAAGGAAGACCATTGTGTTGAATCCTTTGCTTCCACACCTCCTTGTCCATGTTTACTTGCACCACTCTTGCCTTGTGTACCTCCAAATGATCAGAATAGACTGTGAGCATTAATTTGATCCTAGCCACCTTTGAGAAGTCGTTCGTGGTCAAAGATTTTGTCATCTAAATGAATTGTATTCTTTTCTGAAAGATTTTGGTCATGTCTATGGCCGCCTCAATTGCCTTAGCATCATCTTTCATTAGTTGAATGTCAATGCACTTGAGATCCTTCTGCATTGTATCAATCAAGTCTGTCAATCCTCTAAGCAGTTTGGTGGACTCTTTGTGACCTTGTTTAATGATTGAGTTATGCCACTCCACATTCTTCTTTGATACATACAATACATTATCATCCAGATTTTCTACAAGTTTTTTGGCTAAGAACTTCATCACTCCATATTTTTGTATGTCATTCATTCGTGCAAGGACCGCCACCCATTTGATCCTTTGTTTCTCCCAAGCCACAGTCTCTAGCTCTAATTCCTTGCTCACAGTCTCGGCATCTTTATAAACCTTCACCAGATTGATGATGTAGTCTGATCCATGTTGCATTATAAGATCCAACCATTTACTAAAAATCTCTGTAACTATTTTGTTCCTTTGAACTTGGTCCAACATCTTCTGATTGGTCGGATATTTGGGATCAAATGATACTGGTATCTATGACAAAGGCTAGGGATTTGGATTATGGATGGCATTGATATACTTAGCCATTTGAGTAACAACTTGCTTCAATTCCCTTTTATCTTTTTCATCCTTCCATGTTATTGAAATTATCCTTTTTGTGGATGACTCCAAATGCTTAACATCTACGGCGCGCGAAGCAACTCCCAGGTCTATTTTTTCAACTATAAAGTCCTCCTCAATAGCTTTGTCTGCATCTCTCTTTGCAATTGGTTTGGCTATCTTAGTCGTCCAGTGACCAATTGCTTCATCCACTTCAAGCATTGTCTGTGTCTTTAGTTTCTTTGGCTTTGATGCCTTTCCCAAACATTTTCTAACCATGTTCTCCATAGGGATGGTAATTGGCACTAAACTTCATTTCTTTCCAACAACAGCTTCCAACCATCGGGGTGTGTTCGCAGGCTCTTTGGGTGGATGTGTTGTCTATATATCTAGTGAACTGACAATAACCAGAGTGTTTAAGGGGTCCTCTTGCTCTCCACTTCTTTACCCATGTCCATTTCTTGCATCATAGGTTCATCCAACCCCTGTTGATCCATTGTTGCCTCTATCTCTTCACTAGGGTCTAGGTCCACAACAATCCTTTTCAAAATGGGCTCTTTACTCTTTTTCTTACTCTTGGACCGAGTTATTCAAGAGGTTGTGGAACTTGATGGTGACCTCTTTGAGCTTCTCGATTGAATTTTCTCAACAATAGGCCTTGAAACACCTGCAACATTAATAACTTCATTAGTGGAAGAAATGGGAGATTGAGTCACAATGTGTGAATCAACTCTCAGTTCATGTGATGATATGAGCGATTCCTTCTTAAACTTTAGATTTCTCAACCATCTCTCTGTTCTTCTCACAACATTGAAAGTTATAGCTTGAACACTGTCATCCTCCTTTTTATTCCAATCAAGCTCTGGAATTGGCTTTCCTTGAACCTCTGTGTCAAATTCAGGGTCTAAAATTTCTTCCCCTGTATCCTCCTATACTCCAGATATATTGATTGGAAGCTTGATAGTAATTATTTGTTGCAAAGTGAACCTTGACCACAGTATTCTTCTTACCTCATATTCGTCACTGTAATTCTCCTAGTAATCCTCCAACTGAGGTTCATGATAAAAATGATTTTTGACATTTAAATTCTCAATGGCATAACCTCTACTATTAAACTTGCATCTTGCCACATATGGTTGCAGGTTCATCCTCTTGAATTCCAATTCCAGGTTCAGAGCATCAGAAACAGATTTGCAGTTTTAATATCCAAGCTCAACAGGGAATACAACTCCAGACTCACCCTTTGCCCCCAATCGCTTATTGATATAAGCTAGTTGTTTACTTACTTCTATAAGTACATAACTGTCGAAGGCATACCTAGACAGCTTGAATGGTTGGCCCTTAAAACCACCTACCCATAGGTAAGTGAACCTGGGAAATTGAATAAAGAAGCTACCATATATGCCTATGAATTCCATCACTTCAACAGACATTCTTCTGTTCACATCCCCTTGGAGCTCAAAAGCTAGTCTTACCACAAAGACACCATTACATCTATCAATTTGCTCCACATGTTTTTGTTGTTGTAATAGAGGATAATAATTATACACTCTCATCCCATCTACCCAAGGTTCATTAAGTAGACCAGGCCAATCTGTTGTACAAGCTAGTATGTAGAAAAGGTAAGAAGACATATAAAAACCTGACATTCCCACAAAGTTCTCAACCCTTCATGAAGTCTTTCCGCAATTACCTAAGCCCAATCAAGATACCTATCACCAGATAACAAAACCTGAATGAAAAAGTACAGCCAATCTTCCCAGTAGAAAGAATGTTCATTTCCCTTCACCCTATTCAGAAGTATCACAATATTCCGCACTTATGTGATGAAGTGCTCTCTAGTCAGGGGCTTTGGCAGCCATGACCCTCCTTTTTGAACTTTTAGGAGCCAATTCCTAGCAATCACACTCCTGTACTTACTTTTCTTCTCTGAGAAATAGGCATACGAGTTCCCAATGGTCCAATTTTCATATATCTCCTTGTGTGGGATTCCCATTGCCGCCATCACTGTTTCTCTATTGATACTGACTAATAGTTCACCATTACTAGCTACGATACACCTATTCTCCGTATCATACCTATTCATGCAAGCAATCAGCAAATCTGGACATGGGGCAACAAGCGGAAACGCAACAGCTTCAACAAGACCACTTTTCACTATTTTCTCCATCATTGAACCGGTTTGAGGGTTCTTGGCTCTCTCTAAGAAATCTCCTAAATTAGCATGAGCCAAGGAAGTATCTTTTAGCTTTGGTAGTATGCTCACTAGACACAAGATCCAGCCGAGCTTCAGCAATATCGGCCTCATATTGCCTATCTATACTTCTAACCAAGAAATTCTAAAACGAGGCAGAATTTTATTCCAACAATTTAAAGATTTTCTTTCTATACTGAAAAATCTTCAGAACTTAAAGAAACATAGCGTAGGAGGAATCAACTACACTTACCCGTTACCACCATGAAAACTGGAAACCTTCTCAGGAAATCAGAGTTGATTTTACCTTCGGCGCCTCCAATTTTGCTCAAGTATAGTAGCTGCAACCCTTACAAACTATGAAAATGAATTCATACATTCCTTTTTGAACAGATGGGAAAATATCAATAAAGCCACACATGCTTCATAATTATTCACTTAAGCGTGCAAATTAATTGTGAAATGACTAAAATTTGACACCTTAATTATTCATCACTTTCGCACAAGTAGTCGATGCACTCATGATTACTTTTCATATTTAGAATGTTAAACTGCTAAAACTTGGAATATTCCTGCTTGCCGTGCCACTTTCAATATCAACAAAAGCCTTAGAATCAGTTTTGAAGTGAACTTGTGAACCTTGAACCATTTCACAAAGAGTTCAACGGTTCAAGTTCATTTAGGAAGTACAAAAATGGACAAGTGGCACAAAACAATACTGGGAACGAGCAACAACAATGATTATTAAACAAGAGCCTTGAACCATTGAACCGCTTGAACCATTTGAACCGCTTGAAAATTAGTTCAAAGTTCAAGTTCACAAACTGACTTAAAACATATGGACATCCGCTCATTATACAACAATACGTGTCGCGACTCATAGAAGACATTTTGAACCTTGAACCGAAAAAAGGTTCATGGGTTCAAATTGCAAAATGTATAACAATAACGCGCATGCTTTCATAAAGACAAAGACCGCAAATGACTTTTTCCTAAAACACGCTTTGAACCTTGAACCTATTGAACCTTTTTTTTAAAAAGAGTTCAATGACTTAGGTTCAAACACGAAAGAGAACAAAGGACCCGACAGAAATAAAGGCACAATAAGTCAACCCGTAAGTATGAACATTCAGAATGGAAAAAATTGTAGGGGAGACTAACAGTGTGTCCATTTGAAAGCCTAATCTTTGAGGCATAGTAGGAGAAATGTATCCATCCACAATAGATTACCAAACATCAAACCCTAATGAAGAGAGATAGGCTTCCACCGTAATCCTCTACAAGGCATAGTCTATTAATTTAAATATTGATGCCTTGTTAGATGAGGATCCTTCTTGACCTATCGTCTATCCCAAACCAATATCTACTTGCAACTACTGGGTTGCACAAAGGAGCCTTTCTCTAATACCAATTTTTACAAAACACTAATATATGGAGAGGGGATGAATAAATATATCATCAAAATTAAACTTTAAGGACTTTAGATTCAATTATTTCTAGTTAGAGACATTAGCATTATAAGTATACCCACACAATAACACATAACACAAGATATAACATGGAAACCCTAGAAGGGAAAACTACTGTGAGCAAGTTGCTTGGATCTAGTGCCCAAATCCAACCTGATAATGAAAAAAAATGATTACAATAAGTTATGAAGGAACCAATCTTTAGGAGGCTACAATCCCCTCACTAATACATCAATTAGGGCATCAACCCAAGAGGAAAACAATCCACTTCACCATATCAATACAACATCAGATGGGAACCAACCCTACAATCATAAGACAATAACCTTATACAAATTAGGAGGCAAAAGCCTTATAGATGAATATTAGATGTTACACCCTATTGTGACAATACTATTTACTATTACTTGTTTTAGTTAAAATGCTTTATCACATGCATATGTTTTGAAAATATATATCTTGATTAGGAACCAAATGAATGATTATTCAATCAATATTATATTTTGGATGTGAAATATATGGTGAATATATATATATGTTTTAATAACAATTGACTACTATTGTGATGTGCTAGGTTGGATGTAGGAAATGAACAAGCCTCTGATGTAGTGTCCCTCCTTGAATTATCTTTTGAGTTATGCATTGATAGACATGTTTAGACATGTTGATGATGTTTTGATGATTACTTGTGACTTTATCTATATGATTAGATGCTATGGATGATGATAGACATTCTATACTGACATATGTTATATGATGACTCCTATGGATGATGATATATCTTAGATTATTATGACAGATAGACTCACATTTGAATATCTTTATTATGCTCATTATTTATGCATGCTTATATTGCTTATGAGACTATTATGACATCTTGACTATGCTAACCCTATTCCATGATTATGATTGGTTGAGTAATACCATGATGGTTGTGATTGTTTTATGACTATGTGTGTGATAAGTAAGTGTGTGAAAAGTGGACCTGTATCTGTATCTGTATCTGTATCTGTATCTGAATACACAACACTTCAATTAAGTCATTAGATGCATGGTTAGTAAATCAATAATCAATAATGAACAATAAACCATTACAAAGCGACCTATTGCCTTCTAGTAGATGCGAGTTTAGTCTTGCTCTCAGATTTCTTATGCAATACCAGTGACTAGACGCCATCTAAACGAAGGATTTATAATCTACATGAGCATGAATTTGAGCTAAATGAATGCAAGATTAATCTAGATATGCATGATTTAAGCTAGATATGTATGATTAATCTAACATGATTTAAGCAATATTAAGCTAGATGATTTGACTAAGGATGCAATAACTAATATGTAATATCTTAATACAAAATCTCAATGAACCTAGAGAAAAAACAACATAATAACAATATATTCTCTAGAATCCTTGAATGAGAGATGAGAGCCTGAATTATAGAAAATTTAGAAAGAAACCAACGACTGAGATCAAATGATGATGAGTGGTCAAGATTTTCCAAGAGGAAGCACAATCCAGGTGAATTGATGTGATTGGCTTCTTTTCTCGGTTTTAAAGGAAATTGAACTAAAATTAAGATAAAATCAGAAAAAATTGATTTATTCTCTATTTCATTTAATTTTGATATTTAAATGTTTTAATTGCTTTCTTTGAGATTATTTATCAATTTTTTAATTTGATTTTCAAGATTATCTCCAATTGATTTATTTTCTCAATTTTAAATTCTTTTTGTCAATTAATTCCTTTTTTGATGATTTAATGGCAAATTGATTTATTTAATTAAACATGCTAGGATATTTAATTAAATAAATAGGATAATTGATTAAAATGACTTACTTGGAATGATCAATTAATTAAATAAATATTTAATTAATATTGGTTGATTAATTTGCCATGTGACATTGGTGATTTAAGAAATTAATTGTGTGCTCAAGATTAATTTAATTGCCTTTGGTTAGGACCTTGGTGATGAAATCAAGATTAGGGGGCCTATGGTTTAGATGACCATTTTTAGGGTATTTCATTTGCCCCTCTTTGAATTAATGTGCGAGCAACATGTTGGTTCAAACAAAAAGTGATGTCTAGGAGATACTAGTTTTGAACTTGATTGATCACGAACTAGATGAAGAGTGAGGTATTCAGCTTGTTCTGAAGCAATGAAACTGAACAAAGTTGATTAAAGAGAAACCGATCCCGAACTTGATTGAACTAGGATCGATGAAGAGCGAAGATACCGAACTTTAACTTGATTGATCAAGAAGTGGATCTTACTGATCTAGAACTTGATTGAACTAGACACAGTGAACGAAGATAAAACCGATCTTGAACTTGATGGATCAAGATACGATAAGCAAAGATAAACTGTCCAGCTTGATTCGACACGATGAAACTGAACACCTACTTAGATTGAGTGTCATCAAAGATACTCTTTAAACCCTTGATTGAGTTTAAACAAATAATCAGCTTGATGAAAAGCTATGAAACTGATTAACGTTAAGAGACTGATTTAGACAAAGACAATATCAGCTTGATTTGAAGCGATGAAACTGATATGCCCCTAGAGATTGATTTGATGAAGCTTAGTTGCTCGACTTGTAACGAAGATTTTTGAAAGAGATTCTCGACTTTGAGGTCATGAGTATGACCCCTTGGGAGCAAAATCGAAAGATAGTGAGGGTTGCACAGTGATTTCAAGCAATTATTTGAGCGATGATAAGTTATTTGAGCATAAAGATTAATGTTAATGATTAAAATTAGAGTTAATGTGAGAATTAAATTAAGATTTAGTGTTGATTAACGAGAAATTGAGCGCAAATTGAAGAAGAGAATGAGCAGTTGATGAAAGCGTTAAGTGGTCTCAGTTGTGCAAAATTGACTAGGGGGATGATCTCGGATTTCGAATTCGATCCCAAAAATGGAATCAGGCCCATCGATTTAGCTTAGGGTGCAAGTTTGACGTCTATCAGAGCAAGTTGAAAAATTAGGGTTTTGGCTATATAAGGGGTCCATGTGTCATTTTCAAGTCATTTTTATCTCTCCAAGTTTGAAATTTTAAAAGTCCTCTGCGAAGAAAAATGGCCATTTCGATCCAGGAGCACCGTTTTGAGCGCTAGAGATGACATAATCAACCGCGAAACTACGACCCAATAGTAAGTGATCGATCTTAAGCCTGTTTGAATTCTTAAATTTTGATTGATTTTTTTGTGTTTTTAAATCTTTTAAAGTCATGTCTCATGGTTTATCGTGTGAGATAAGACCATTTCTCATACGATAATTGTCGCCTAAGTGTTTCATTGTATGGGCATATAGGGTTTGTCATTTGGTGTTATCCCATGTCTCGTACGAACTTGTTCTTGAGTGCCCACTTTGTTGTGTGATGTATAATGTTTTTTTGTATTGTGATAGTTTGTCGTGCTATGTATAATCTTGATTCGTACGAAATTCTACCCTTCTTTGAAAACTCGTATGAAAAACAACAAGCATGTTTTAGGGTCAAAATATCAAATTTTGATTTTGCATTTGGTATATTTGGCTTTGCGAGCACGTTTAGCATATTTATAGTGCAATTTGGATTACGTGTTGATAGTGTTTATGGTTGATTTTGTAGATTCGGTTGCCAGATATCTTGTTTCGATGTGTGTATCTGCCTACGATGGGATTAGTTCATGGTTTATCAGATGCAGATAGGGCACATATTGATTTGTGTGGTTTTGGACACCTTCTTCAAATGCCAGATATTTGTGTAAATCACAGGATGTTGATGGCATTAGCAGAGTGGTTTCATTCAGAGCATAATACTTTCCATTTACCTATAGGAGAGATGACTATCACACCTGAGGATGTCTACCAAATTCTCAGGATTTTGTTTGTTGGTGACAAGGTTGATTATGATTCTTCTCTGCAATCGGGTATCTTAGCTTTGAGATGGATATTCCATGATGAGACGATCCTTGAGCGGGGCATCACATGGGATGTTCTGATGACTAGGTATAGTGAGCAGTTTCCACTGGCATGCGTGTTAGCAGATATCATTGGGTGTTTTGTTATGCCGGACCAGGGACAACAGGGTTTTCTATGTGGCTGGGCTAGGTTGCTCGAGAGACTATTGACTCATCCTAAGAGATTAGGGTGGGGATCTTGTTTGTTAGCCCATATGTATCATGAGATGCACAAGGTTGCATATAGGGATGGGAAGAGCATGGCAGCAGGAGTCTTAGTTTTGTAGATATGGGCATGGGAGCACATCCCAGTATGCAGGCTGATAGGAGATGATGCTAGAGATCCTCACCAACCTATTGTATATTTCTATTTAGGTTATGTCACTCAGCCCCATCTGGGCAAGACAGATTATTGGAGGAGACAGCTCGATGATCTGATCGCGGTAGTATGGAGACTGTATAGGGGTCTAGAGCTATGGGATGACTGGAGAGGGCAGGGGAAGGATATGTTTATGACTCATCCTCTTATTGGTAGGTTAGTGTCCATCATTGAGGGGTTCATGGTTTCTAGGGTTATGAGGCAGTATGGCAGAGCTCAAGGTATATCTTAGGAGTTTACAACCTATGCCCGATATGGAGATGAGGAGAGATGCGGATGGGCTCCAAGTTTATTCTACATGTTGAGCATGCAAGATCTAGTCAGTGTACAACAATAGTGATGGGATTATTTGGAGGATGTTGCAGATGCGGGGGTATTGCCCCAGTATAGGGAGTGGTTCCAAAGACATCCATTTCCTAGATTCACAGATCTTGTAGAGCATGCACCTCTCATAGAGGAGGTTGAGGATGAGGTCCCTACATAGGCACAAGTACCGAGT
Organism: Cryptomeria japonica; assembly: GCF_030272615.1. Classification (NCBI taxonomy): domain Eukaryota; kingdom Viridiplantae; phylum Streptophyta; class Pinopsida; order Cupressales; family Cupressaceae; genus Cryptomeria; species Cryptomeria japonica. Next base: position 616,665,650 of record NC_081411.1, on the reverse strand, counting down.
TAGGTACAGGGATGAGGATAGGTGCAGGGTCAGGGTTAGAGAGAAGATGCACCTTATAGGCAAGTAGGGGGTGATCCAAGGGCTAGTAGCAACAAGATACCAGCTAGAGTGAGATAGCGGCAGAGAGGGGAGGGTGGGTTTCTAGGGGTTGTTGGGGTTGAGGCTAGTGGTGCCAGGGCGACAAACGGTGGAGGGGAGGAGGAGAGAGAATCTCCTAGGCAGGTGAGATAGTAGAGAGATGAGCAGGAAGGTGAAGAGGGGGGTGGAGAGGGAGGCGGAGAGCCTATGAGAGAGCAGGGTGCAACAAATGCAACATGGTCTCTGAGGGCTAGATTGGCAGGTTTGCAATCATAGTTGATAGTGGCGTAGCTTCCGCCTGCAGAGTAGGACCGACAGCTTGCTGAGGTCAAAACAGAGCATGATCGACAACTTGCTGATATTAGAGAAAAATGAGATACTCTCCAGCGAGAGGTTTTGCATCAGACGAGTCGGGTAGTCTATTATGTTGTCGCGTATAGTGTAGCAGTCCTAGTGGCACAATAGGTTGTTCCATATTCACAGTATATGGCTCAATCAGAGGGAGCTAGGGCACCCAGACAGGACATTGGTCAGCCAACACCACCTCCTCCACCTGGTGATGAGGGAGAGGTAGAGAGCTAGCTGTGTTATATCTCCTAGATTTTGTTATATGTACCCCATTTTTGTAGCCTTATTCGATTCTTGCTCTGATGAGACATTGTATATGACAGTTGATATCATTTTTACTATGAGACTTATGATAATATATACGAGATCTTGATTTTATTTCATCGTACTTGTGTTGATTGATTATGAGATGTCTTTCTATATGCTTTATTCTATATGTATGCATATCTTTTCAGTATGGATGCATGTAATGCAGATGAATATGGATGTTTATTTTTTTGTTTCTTTTTCATATACAAATGAATGATGAAAATGAGTAATGAGTGATGAAAATGAGTAATGAGTAATGAAAATGTGTATTTTTCTTCATACAATAATATGAATGCAAATAAGTAATATTGAAATGTATGGATTTATATAAGATTCTTATGTATGCAGCTAACATCTCAATACACAAGTACTCAATTGAAGAAATGATTATGAAAAAGAGACCACTTAGCTAAGAAATGATGATGCTTCAAACTCTCATTCAGAAGATAAAGAGATCATTGTTTTTATGCCGAAATCACTCGAAATGCATAAAATTTTAGAATAAATACAACCTAAACCTAGTCACTAGATTTGGAGTGCTTAATCTTCATCACTGAGAATTTTACAAACACAACAAGCATAATAGAGTTCATTTCTTTGCATATGCAATATTAACTATCTTGTCCGCAATGACCCTTTGTTCATTCATATCCTTGGACAAATTACGCATGCATCCGGATTGCACATTAAAGAAATTCCCTCAACAGACAAAGAAATGACTCCAACCTCCCTGTAGCATACAAATAAACGGAGTCAAGGTATGTGTGGCGATTTCACCTTGATGTGAATGCACTTATCATAGACACCCAGCTAATTAGATGCTTCTAGAGCATCAGATCCATTCCTACAAGTAGAAAACAAAGAAAAGTATTATGCCCCAAATCCTTGCTCCTCTTAGTCAAGATAGAATTCCTCGAGTTACTCAGAGGGAATAATAAAAAAAAGCCAATGTAAAAGACAACACACAAAGAAAATTTCATGCATATCTTAAACAAGTTAGTGGTAGTCTTGTTTTGCTTGTATACTTAGTGATAAAACTATGCAGTAGTTAGGAGATAGGTGATTGACACAGAGTAGATGACCGGGTACCACTGACTGAAATATGACTTCATTGATACTTCTTAGGACATGTAAATTGCTCAGTCGATTGCCCTAAGACTAGGACAGAAATTGGTTTCAATCCATGAGGGTTCAAAAAGAACTAGGATGTCATAAAAGTGACTAAAATATATGTACAAGCTAAAGAAAAGATGCAGCATTTCAGTACAAGAGAGAAGACCAACCTGGACAAAATCCAACAGCCATACTGATCTATGTCATTGTTCTGATTTGATCATTGATAGGAATGTCTAGTTTCAAAGAGTAAGTACCCTGTATAAGACTGATCTATCTGGTTTCGAGTGTACCCTTCCTTGTATAAGACATGTTGATGTTTGATAGAGTTTGATAGATTGATTAATAAGACATGAGATAAGTTTGATTGCAAACTTTGAGAGTTTGTCTGTGGTTTATTTGGTTTGAAGGATAGTCTATGCTTTCTTGCTTCGATTTTTGAGTTTTTTTTTTTGAGTTTTATTTTATTTTTAGGATTTTGTTCAGGACATTTTATGATTTTTAGGAGTTTGTTCAGAACATTTTATGATTTTTAGGAGTTTGTTCAAGACATTTTATGATATTTTTTTAGGATTTTCCCAGTTATGCCCCTAGTATGCAGACCTATATGACATGATGATCTGCAAAATGCATGTGGAGACAATGAATTTTTTATATGACCTATGTTAATGCAATATGCATGATGAAGATGCATTTCCCATTTGAACAAGGATGATCATGTTTGTTTAGCACTTTATAATACATCAATTGAATTGGAGGTACAAAATATCTCATAGATAAGCGGTCAATCGATCCTTAAGGTCCCTTGGAAAATCCAAATTAATACACTTAGTGACTAGGATTTACAAATGGAGACACAAAAAACTTCCCCATTGGTTCTTGAAACTTTGATCTTCTTTTGCCCATGTGAGTGCAAATGAGTTAATTCTTGCTCTCGTGTTCACTAAAGATCCTTAGCATCCTATATGACTAGTTATGTGGATTATCCTAACTTCAAAAGCATCCCGAATAGAGCCTCATTGCCAACAAGCTTTTAGAGCTCCGACAAGGTTATAGACTGTAATTTCTCAAATATTGCTCCATTGCTAGTAGGCGTCCACAGCCCTGATGGAGTTACTCACATATTCCCATAGTCAAGTTTTTTGTCGCACTTGTATCTGTGATATTTCAATTATATATCATTGCTCCTTGATTTGGCATAGCACTTTTTTTTTTCTTCTTGCCTTGACTTGCAAGTAATGAAACCTACTTGGGTGTGACAATTACAATAGCGCTGAAGTAGAATTTTTAGATTTTTCACTAGTCATATGATCAACTAGGTGTCTAGAATGAATTAGAGATTTTATTAATGTGTTTGAAATATAGCAATTGATAGATTTTCGGTTAACAAGTCTCAAAAAGTGAAATCACTACCCAACCATAAGTAAAGCATCATCACAGGGTAATGTTGAAAATGAATGACCTTGGGACCTCAAGGACTTCATGTCTGAATATCTAAGAAAGGAGATGACCCTTGTTTGTCTTGAATGGAAACAAATGATAAATTTGGATAGTTGCCTTGTTTGATTGATGCTGCTATATGCAAATGCAATTTTTTTGTGAATGCGATGCATTAAAAAAAGAAACTATATGTGATGTAGTGCTTTGAATAAAATGATATGCAATGCAAAAAGAAAAATTGAAACTAACCCAACCCTTAGATATAGTATTGTTTAAGGTGCATGTGGTTCATAGGGTCAGGGAGTTCATTGGTCCAACATAAATATGTCTTCCCAAGAAGGACTCGGCTAAGTGTACATGTCCAGCATCTCCAATGTTGATTTCCTAGTTTTTGGATTTTGTGATGAAACTAGGGTAAAGTCTCATGCAAAGGACTGGATAAGGGGTATGGAAGGATGAAAAGGAGGTGTTGGATAATGGATCAGATATTGAAATTTTGGTGCATGAGCAAATGGAAAGATTTGCATTATTACCATTGGCACACATCTTGAGGGATGGTGGATTGATGGAGGAAAAGTGGATCTCAAATTTTGAGATTTGGATGGAGGAACAATCAGGGATTTTGGGACATAAGGATCCAAAATAGATGAAGGAGGTGATGGAGAAATAGATTTGGAAGGTTTGGATGGAGGAACAACAATCTTTGCTATTGATTTGGATATTTCTTTAAACTTTTGTGCTTCAAGGAGATGCTTAGGGATCCACATGGTTTTTGACTTTTCATGCTTTTGCGGTTTCTTGGAATGCATTGCTTCTACAAGTGCCTTAGGAACCCATATAGCTTTTGATTTTGCTTTCTTTTGCTCAGTGAGCCTTTGTGTCCTTCTAGATGGATGGAAGGTACGCAAAGATGTATGCCTTTGTTGATCTTTCACAAGGGATGGAGGAATATAGGGTCCTAAAATGGATGGAAGAGATGAAGGGGAAGGCATGCATTTGGATTTTGGTTTAATAGGGATACCAACATCTTGAGGAATGTCACTGTGGCCATGACCCTTAATATTTTCTTTAATATAGAGAGGTTCTTGCTTGTGAAGGTCTACCCCTTTACATTTAAAAATATTTTCACTTGTAGGATACAATTTTCTTTGGAAAGAAGGCACGAGTCCATTATGAGATGGAGGTGGAATGTAAGGAATGATAGGGTCACAAAGTGAATTAGACTGGAGCAAAGTGGAGGAACCCATTGTGCATGTGGGTGGTTCATTAACATCTTGCAACAACATATTATCTCTAGAATCATGAGAGGGACAAGGATCATGGGTGCGATCAAGATCAATGACAGGCTCTTCAATGGAAGGAATAATGAGATCATCAAAAGAAATGAGATCTTGGAGTGTATATGGAGGACTAGGACATGGAGAAGGAGGAACAAAGGAATCTTGTGGGGGATTTAAAGGGATTATTTTATCTTGACAAGGAGGATCTAAAAGTGAAGGGATACTCTGATCATGACAAGGAGTAAGATCATTGGATTCCTCTTTAAAGGCATTATTCTCTTGACTTTCAATGGAATCATCAAAAAGAATGGAGGTATATCTTGATCTTGCGTAGGAAGTGGATTTGGAAGGATGATTTTCTCTTGAGATGGAAAGGGATCATCTTGTAAGAAATGGAAAGGTATAAGGGGATCATCATGGGATTCTAGTGAAAATGGATCTTTTTCAATCATTAGATGGAATTGAGGAGTTTTGGTGTCTTGATCTTGATTTATGATAGCACTTGTTTCTTCATTCTTCAAATTATCCTCCTAGCATGGAACCACTTCTAAGGAAGGGATAGGATTTTGCATGGGCGTAGGGGATTCTTGGAAGGTCTCCATATTTTGGCATGATGGGGAAGCATTTTCAGTGGGACTCTCTAGAGTGGGTACGTTTGGAATTGGAGTTCATGATGGCATAGGATCTAGGATTTTTAAATCTTTAGAGGAACTTGTAGCATTAACTTGGATTTCCATAGGAGATAGCCCTTGAAGGTAAGCATGAGAAGTTTAATTGTTTGAAGGAGATGAAGGCATCATGGAAGGGATGGAGGCCACATATGGAACCTTGCTAGACATAGGTTCATGATTTTTATCATGCTTAAAAGTAGTTCTTTCTTTTTCTTAAGGTGAGTCATTAGGATCTTCAATTTCAATGACATCGTTATCAATGAGATCTTGAATCTTATGTTTCAATTACATGCAATTCGAAGTCTTATGTTCATTTTATCTATGATATGCACAATACTTACTTGAAGATTCACATCCCCATGTGGTATTTTTAGGCAATATGATAAGATTATGCTCAAGAAGCTCTTTCAAAGTCAACTCAATAGATTGCCCCAAAGGTGTAAACTGTCTATCTAGAGGATATTTGGAGGAAATGTCTTTATGTCTTGGTGAAGGTGTCTTGTGAGATTGTTTGAGATTTGGATTTTGATTGTCAATTATTTGCTGGTTTTTTATTGTCAAATCATATAATCGTTTTAGCATTCCTCGAAGTTTCTCACTCTTGATATCATGCATTTGTTTTTCAAATGGAATCATTGATTTATTTTGTTGGATTTTCATGTCATATATTTCTTTCTTGAGATCTTGAATCATTTGAGCCAAGGTAGCCATGGGAATTGGGGCCAAGGTAGCCATTTACAGTTGAGAAGTGTTACAGATGTCAAGGTTAGATCAAAGCTAGTTATTCATTGAGGCCAAAGGTTGATGTTCAAACTTATGCGGGTGAGATACATTGACTCCGATTTTGAGTTGAGGCTAAGTAGCCTTAGTGATACTCGAGAGTGAAGTTTGGACAATAGATTGGTTGACTGGATTAGGTTGATTGAGCTAGCTAAGAGGTAACCGACAAAATCATGCAACATAGTTGCAGAAGGTACATTATAAAGATTGTTTTATGCTCAGGATTATGATGACCAATTTTATGCTCATTGTAGACTGGTTTAGGCAAGTTTGACTATTTTGGACTGACAAAATCAAGAATTCGTATGACAGAGTTTTTAGTCCTGGATGATAGTTTAGCAGTTTACAGACGATAAAGACAGTTTTTTCGTACAAGTTGTTGCTTGATTTTGTATGACAGTTGAGCAGACTCCAGACGATAATATGTTGAATGAGATGTATAATCATATGACAAACTGTAAAAGACCACACAACAATTGTTCAGATTCGTACGATAGGTTTAACAAAGCAAGACAACAAACTTTTAAAATCAATGAAGACCTGTATGACAAGAGGTATGTAGCAGGATGAAAATTTAGCAGACTCGTACGATAGAGGACTTAACAAAAATGAAATTTTGACAGGCAGTTTTTTTAACGACTGACGAAGACCAGTTTTTAGACACGAACTAATGTTTCGATGATTGACAAAGACCAGTTTTGGACACGGACAGATTTTATCACTGAGTTGTTGATTTGTTTTCTCTAGTTTTAGTATTTCAGTTTTAGTTTCAGTTTTAGGGATGAAAACAGAGAAAACACACAAGATATATATAATGACTTCAATCACAACATGCTAACCCTACGGAAGTTGGCTTAGAGAAGAAAACCTTTTCTTGTTGACTTAGGTACACACCCAATAGCTAATCAGAATATGGCCACTGAGTCTCACGTAATGGATTCTCAATGTTGTATTAGTCGACTCCAAATGCTAATGGGGGCACGATATGGCAAGTGTCTTGGGAGAGTTACTATCTCTCTTGCACAAAGATTATCCCCCTTTCAGAGGTGAATTGGGTAGCTTCTATCTTATAGTTCTTAGTCAGGAATTTCGTTTGAAATTACCCCTTGAAGTCACACAAGAATTATTGAGGCCTATAGCCTGACAAGGTACCGAAACAAGTTGTAGTCACATAAACATGATTGAGACCGTGGGGCCCTACAAAATGCTCGATATGAGAGATCTCAAAGAGAAAACTCAAATAATCCCGTCCTCTGAGACTCTAATCACTAGAGGCCTATTTATTATAGTGAGTTGGAATGCTCAGGTCTAGCTATACTCACTTGGGTCATTCTCACAAGGTGATTACTTTTTCCCACTGTGATAGGCCCGCTAAAGGTATACAAATCTCAAAATTTAGAAAAAGCTTTGAGGGTCTAAATTTCTGATTATCTGTAAAAGACAAGAGCATACTCTCCTACCTCTTTGATTTTTCTAAAAACACAAAAGAAAAATTTGTTCTTTAACCAGATAACAATTTAAGTGCCTAAAAAATTGAACTTTAAAGAATACATGAAGTTTGGTCAATTTTCTTTAGGCAACTTGCAAAACCAATGCATCAGTAGTCATTTTCTTTTTGATTCTTTGACAGGCGTATGTTTGATTGATAAACTTTCTGACAAGCATTCTACAAGAAAATTAGTTAGGCTGTAGAAATCTCAGGCAAATAGAAGACGGGCCAGGGTTAGCGTCAGTGTTAGCAAAATCTAAATTCAATTTACGAAAAACCCTAAAAAAGTATATTATTTTTGAAACGATAAAACAAAAATTCGTACGACAGATTATACATTTTCGTATGAGTATTCTCACAGGCTTGAACGATAAAACATAGAGTCAAATAATCAAAGCAAAAACTCATACGAGCTCCTTTTTTGATCCGCATGATAAAACACAGGTCTTGATAGGATGTCGTATGATGAAGGAAGTAGACTCGTACAATATTTAGAAGAGGTTGTACGGATGAGACCTGAAAGATTTTTAAAAAATGATTTTGAGGTCGAAGGATTGAATTCTGAGCCCCACGGTGGGCACAAAAAATGTGTGTGTCAAAAGTGGACCTGTATCTGTATCTGTATCTGAATACACAACACTTCAATTCAGTCATTAAATGCATGGTTAGTAAATCAATAATCAATAATGAACAATAAACCATTACAAAGAAACCTATTGCCTTCTAGTAGATGCGAGTTTAGTCTTGCTCTCAGATTTCATATGCAATACCAGTGACTAGACGACATCTAAACAAAGGATTTATAATCTATATGAGCATGAATTTGAGCTAAATGAATGCAAGATTAATGTAGATATGCATGATTTAAGCTAGATATGTATGATTAATCTAACATGATTTAAGCAATATTAAGCTAGATGATTTGACTAAGGATGCAATAACTAATATGTAATATCTTAATGCAAAATCTCAATGAACCTAGAGCAAAAACGACATAATAACAATATATTCTCTAGGATCCTTGAATGAGAGATGAGAGCCTGAATTCATAGAGAATTCAGAAAGAAACCAATGGCTGAGATCAAATGATGATGAGCGGTCAAGATTTTCCAAGAGGAAGCACAATCCAGGTGAATTGATGTGATTGGCTGCTTTTCTCAGTTTTAAAGGAAATTGAACTAAAATTAAGATAAAATCAGAAAAAAACTGATTTATTCTCTATTTCATTCAATTTTGATATTTAAATGTTTTAATTGCTTTCTTTGAGATTATTTATCAATTTTTTAATTTGATTTTCAGGATTATCTCCAATTGATTTCTTTTCTCAATTTTAAATTAGTTTTGTCAATTAATTCCTTTTTTGATAATTTAATGGCAATTGATTTATTTAACTAAACATGCTAGGATATTTAATTAAATAAATAGGATAATTGATTAAAATGATTTACTTGGAATGATCAATTAATTAAATAAATATTTAATTAATATTGGTTGATTAATTTTCCATGTGACATTGACGATTTAAGAAATTAATTATGTGCTCAAGATTAATTTAATTGCCTTTGGTTAGGACCTTGGTGATGAAATCGAGATTAGGGGGCCTATGGTTTAGATGACCATTTTTAGGGTATTAGAATAAGAGATGATGTCATACCACTCATCACGAGCATGATATGATGTTGTAATTATCTTTCTATTATCTGATCATTTATGATATACTATTATGTATGTTGTATCATGGTTATTGGTATATGTAGGACCGTAGGTACCAGACATCAACTCCACCTGGTCTCATAGGTCTGAGCATGTCTTCATCCCAATGACAAGTTGTTGGAGATGGCATGAGTTCCCTCTTTACACTTTTGTCTTAAGTTGTCATCCTTGTTAGTTTATGTGTCTTAGCATGAGTCATTGTGTTAATATCTTGAGTTGTGGTCGTCTTGTGGTGTAGTGAGTATTTGATCATTTATTTGATTAATATTTGATTAATATAGTTTATCAATGTTAAAATTAAATTATTATATAGTTGGATATTTAATTATTATCGATGATTATTGTTGAGATTTAATATTTAATTTTATTATTTTATTATAGCTTTATGAGCTTTGATCTAATGGTTTATTATTTATTTATTAATTTATTTATATTGCCCTTGGTTATTTTATTTTATTGGGCCTTTGATTTATTATTTAATGTTTATTTATATGGTTGTGATTTTATATTTTATTTGCAATATTTGTTTTTTTACCCATAAGGTTTATTTTATTTTAATGCTTTTTGATTTATTACTCTCTTTTTACTATTTGGGTAATTAATATAATATATTTCTTACCTACCCTATTACTCTATTAGTTATTTTGTGGGGGTAAGTAAATAATATTATTTTATATTGTTTACCTCGTATTTATGCATGGTAGGTATAGAATATAGTTTTTTCGAATATTCTAACTGGCTGGAACTTTTCTATAGTTTTGAATGCAAATTTTATTTATTGGTTTTCCATGTGTGTTGTCGGGGTTGGCTTCTCTGAGAATTTTGAATGTTGCTCAAGATTTTGGTTTCGATTTGGAGCTTGGTTAGATTGTTTAAGTTTGTTGGATTTCAGTTTGGGATTGCTCTTCTTTGATTTTTTCTTTGCCATAACTTCTAGCTCCAGGTTGGATTTGTGATAACCTCTATGCATTTTCATTCAGGAAAAGCTTGTTTTCTTTGTGTTTGCATAAAAGATTGTTTTCGAGAGACTTGGGAGAATTACTATTGAAATAGAATAAGGACACAATTTATATTATATAGTTTGGGGAAATGTATTTGCTCAGATTTTATTTAATTAATTGCATCCCTATCATGAACAAAATTACGATTTCTCTACGTATGTCGTGATGAGTCTATAGTTGTTGTGATTCTGATTGTGGCATGTGAATGAGGGATATGGTTGTCGTATATTGTGTATCTGGTTTTCAGAGAGTCTTGGGTTTTCTGTTATTGTCGAGTGTGGTTTTTTGTATGTTGTCGGAAGGCATGTTTGTGTATGTGGATAGTATCTTATACTTCAATTTATATTTGATATTGTTAGTTTCCTTGAGTTATAATGATATTATGTCCCTTTCTGAATTTTTTCGAAGCCTATGTATTTTCCTGAGTTGTTGGAAATATTTTTAAGTCCGTTTTCAGTCTCTATTTTGGATGCGCTACAGAATGAGTCATATGCACTACAGAATGCATCCTATGTGCTATTTTGGGTGCTATATGCACCACTATATATGTTATATGTGTCATTATGCTCTATAAATCCTATTTTTAGACTTTTTCTTGGATGCACTACAAAATGCTCCATATGCGCTAAACTGCCAAATTTTGGTATTTTGATTGTTTTGGATTTTTTGTGTTCAATTTTTTGAATTTTTCTTTGTACCAGAGGCTTTTGATGATAATTGTGAGGTTCCTAGATCTGTGTATTGGTATATTCTAGTTAGTTGTTATGTATTTAGCTCTGGTAAGACCTGGATATATACCATGTTGTTGAGGTTTATGTTATATTTGCTCTAGAAAGATGAGTGTTCCTTGCTATGGAGGTTATATGTATTGCTATAGCGAAAGGACCAATACCTCACTGAAGAGGAGATTATAATTTGGTTGTGCAAGAGGATTTATACCTTGCCTTGTGCATATGTGTATTTTGTTTCATGAAGCTCTTGATTTATATGTAGGTTTTATGATTCTTGTTATGTTCCAGAGTTTTATATATGCATGATTGATGTTTTGGTGGATTTATATCATAGGATCCTCCTTGATATTATTGTGATTTATATTACCCTAAAGTCTTGGCTCATGACTAGGGAGAGTAGTCTTCCACATGATGGTTGAGGTCAAGAGAGAATAGGCTATCAAGATGTTTCTTGTAAAGATGCTTGAATTCTAGACCACCAGGTACACATTGGGGGTTTTCTTGTTGTAATTAAGTGATAACCATAATAATTAACTAGTGGGATAGGTAATTAGGACTCACCTAATAAGATAATAATTGGTTTTGGTACCCCACCTAGTGGCCCTTGAGTGGAGACCTAGGATGAGCTTGGGAAAACCATGGAGATGGTAAGCCTAACTCCCTTTATTCTCTCTTAGGTTGAGATGGATCCACATGTCTATCAGGGTGTGGCTTTGCCCCTTCTATGTGAGGATATCATGTGATAACAATCTTTCCCTACATGTGTCCTTGGTCCTTATGCCTTGTTCGTTGGTAAGCCTCTGGGAGTTTCTATGTTTATGATTGGCCTTGTAACGTGATTTGACTTATTGCATTTGGTTGGTTCTTGGTTGTGGTTCTTGAGTTGTTGAGTTCTCTTTATATGTTAGGTGTCAACCTAGGTATAGATTTTTAGTTGGAGCCTTGTGTTATCTCCTAGCAAGGGGGGTGGTGCCTTATTGGTTATGTTGGGAAAATGATGTCTCAAACTTGCATTTACATGAGGTTACTATTTATAGTAAGTTTTCATTTAAGCACAAAATGTTGTCAAATTCTCCTAGAAGCTTCTGGTTGGTTAGATAAGCATGTAGGTAAAGTTTTTTCATAAGATCAGAGATAGTTTTGAAGATATTAAATTTTTCATTTTGGAGGGTTGAGATTAAAGGTTTAAAATTAATTTTGGGCAATTTAGACCCTATGAAAAACCTTAAAAAGTGGTTTTAAATAATTTATAGATTTATGAGATGATATATCACTTCACGAGCTTTCTAGTGCTTCAAATGGTTCGTCAATTGAACACACGGTTTGCAAGTTATGGCCTCTAGAAGTTTGTACTCCTAAAATAGGCAATATAATTTGTATGGGACACATATATGAGTTGTGAAAGGGAGGGAGCTGTGTGTTTTAACACATCATAGGTAATCTAGATTGGAGATAAGTTTGGATATACTTTATTGGGTATTTTAGGTTGTGTGTAAGAGGCTTATGGCTATTGAGTTACCTCTGAATCTCTAATTAGTGGTACTCCTATGAAGAGCTTGCTCTGCAAGTATATTGTAATATGTTTTTGATTGTTGAATGATATATTGGGAAGATTTTGGAGTGTGGGGTTTTTCTCCCAAAAGGGTTTTCCCCACGTAAATTATTGTGTTATGGTTTGAGTGTTATTATGACTATTTTTGTTTTATGTAACTGTTGTGACAATCTGTAAAAGTTTTTGCATTACCCTCCTCTCAAGGTTAGTGTAGGAAGTTGTTTCATTACTTAACTTCCTTATAAGTGGTATCAGAGTCTGATCACCTTTGGTTTCAGTTGTGGGTTGTTGGGTTTTGTGAACTAATCTAGATTTGAGTGAGAGCTTGTGCAGATGACACTTTTTGATCTTATTGCAGGAATTTTTAGATGGAAAGTTCATCAGGAAGAATAGAGCTGGAGAAATTTAATGGAATGAATTTTGAGATGTGGAAGCTGAAGATGCAAGATCTACTAATATATCAAGATCTGTGAGATGTTGTTGATGCAAATGTCCAAAGACCCTCAAATCCTACTACGGTGGCTCTTGAGTATGATGTTATGGACCAAAAAGACAAGGGTCTAATCAGATTGTGGCTACAAGACTCTATTCTGATCAATGTCCATGAAGAAAACTCTACAAAGAAGCTATGGACTAAGCTTGGTGAAATGTCTCAAGCGAAATCTTTATTAAATCAAATTTTCTTAAGGAAGAAATTGTATTCCTTGAACAATGAAGATGGAAGAGGGTGGACGAATTGCAAACCACATGGAAGCATTCAATATGTTGGTGGCTCAATTAGTATATGTCGGTTTTAAAATGGATGAAGAGAAGAAATGTCAGATCTTGCTTTGTTCTTTGCCTAATTCATGGGATTCACTTGTTATGGCTATTGGTAGTACTTCTATTGTTTTTAAATCTGAAGATGTGGTGGGTTCCCTACTTGGTGAAGAGATGTCGATGAACGTATCCATCAGTTCAAAGGAAGCCATATCTATTTGTGGAAGACCTAAGGAGAAAGGAAAGAAGAATAAGAAGCGCGATAATTCCAAATCCAGAGGGAGATCAAAATCTCCTGGAAAGTCCAAAGTCATTTACTGGAATTGTGGTAAACAAAGTCACATTTGTAAGGACTGCAAAGAAGAAAAGAAGAAGAAAAAGAAAAAGTTTGATTCTGATTTAGAGTCTGAGAAGGAAGATGGTGATGCATTCATTGGAGCTTTGGCGGCTCATGTAGGTAATGATGCCTGGTTAATTGACTCAGGTGCATCTTTTCATATGACTTCCAATAGAGACTGGTTTTCTAAATATGAAGAATTTAATGGAGGTAAGGTGTACTTGGGTGATGATTCACATTTAGAGAATGTTGGTCGAGGTAAAGTTAGAATCAATTTTTTTTATGGTAGAATAAAAAGGATAATGGTGTGTTGCATATCCCTAGATTAAAACGAAATCTATTATCTGTGAGCAAATTGATAGATGCGAGTATATAGGTAGTCTTTTCTGAAGCGGGATGTAAGATGGTTAAGGGTGCTATGGTAATTGTTAGAGGTATCAAGTTCGACACTTTATATAAGCTAGACACATACATTATTGCGTGTAATAGCACTTCTGTAAAAATTAAATCTATGGATACTTCATCGAAAGATTTTAGGGTTTCACCTTCAGTAGATGGAAATTATTTTTGGGTACCTAAGGGTGCTCTTTCTTCTGAAGAAAATTTACCTATAGAGAAGACTATGTTATGGCACCAGAGGCTTGGCCACATTGGAGAAAAGGGTCTAAGGTCCTTGAAAAATAAAAACCTTGTTGAAGGTTTGAATGATTGTAATCTTGAATTTCATTTTTGTGAGCATTGCATTTATGGAAAACAAAACCGCATTCAGTTTTACTCGAGTTCTCATAAAACTTGTGGTGGTTTGGATCTTATTCATTTTGATGTGTTTGGTCTTGTAGATTTTCCTTCGATTGAAAAATCCACATATTATGTTTCATTTATTGATTATTTTAGTAGAAGGACATGGGTATATTTTCTAAAGAGTAAATCTAATGTTTTCAGTCAATTTAAAGAATTTAAAGCAATGGTTGAGTTGTAGACTGGAAAGAAAATTAAATGGTTGAGGATTGAAAATGGCGGTGAATTTTTCTCTAATGATTTTGATAGATTTTGTAAAGACTGTGGCATTAACAAACAAGAGAGAACTCTGTATTCTCCACAACAAAATGGATTTGCAGAAAGAATGAATAGGACACTGATGAAGAAGGCTATGAGTATGTTGAGTGGTGCTAGTCTAGAACAAAAATTTTGCGTTGAAGCTATTGCCACTACTTGCTACTTGATTAACAGGTCTCCTACATCAGCTCTTGTTGATAAAATACCTATGGAAGCACGGTCCGGTCACAAGCCTTCATTGAGACATCTTAGAGTTTTTGGTTGCGAGGCATATGCACATGTACCAAAGGAGAACTAGAAAAATTTGGAGAACAAGGCTACAAAATGTATCTTCATCGGGTACAGTTATGGTGTGAAAGGATACAAGCTTTGGGACCATGTTGCAGAAAAAGTAATTCATAGTAGAAGTGTTATTTTTAGAGAAATTAAGTCTCCTTTTGTTACATTGCAGCTAGAACAGACTAAAAAGAAAGATGTGATTCAATTCCCTTCTACACCTGAAAGAGTTGAATTGAGACCCCTAGATAGGCAAGAAGTTGAGGAGAGCTTGTCTAGCTCTGAATCTTCAGAAGAGAAGGAAGAACCTCCAACCCAGTTTGTTCGAAGGTCTACAAGACATAGACAACCACTTGAAAGGTATTCACCTAATGATTGGAGATGTATTTTTTCTTTGAATACTAATGTGGATGAACTGAAACCTACAAAAGAGGCATTAGTTATGAATGATGCAGAATCCTAGAAGATTGCTATGGAAGAAGAAATGGTAGCTTTGAAAAAGAATGATACATGGGATCTTGTACCATTGCCTAAAGGACAAAAAAATGTTGGTTGTAAATGGGTGTTCAAGAAAAAGATTGGTTCAGATGGAGGCATTAAAAAGTATAAAGTGAGGTTGGTTGCAAAAGGCTACTCTCAGGTTGAGGGTGTTGATTTTGGTGAGATATTTTCTCCTGTTGCAAAAATGGCATCCATTAGATTTTTGCTTTCTATTGTTTCTTCTTATGATTTAGAGGTTGAGCAAATGGATGTGGAAACTACTTTCCTTCATGGTGATTTGGAGGAGGATATTTATATGACATAGCCAGAGCACTATGTGATGAAAGGTAAAAGTAATTTGGTCTGTAAATTAAAAAAATCTTTGTATGGCCTCAAGCAAAGTCCTAGGATGTGGTACCATAAATTTGATAAATATGTGTTGAGTTTGGGATTTGAATGTTCTAAATTAGATCACTATGTTTATTATAAATTTGATGGTGATCATTTCCTATACATTGCATTGTATGTTGATGATATGTTATTCATTGGTAAAGGAAAAGGTATGATTTCAGAACTGAAGCCTCAACTCGCTACTAAATTTGAAATGAAAGACCTTGGTGCAGCAAAGACCATTCTTGGGATGGGATTTAAAAGAGATAGAGTGAATAGAAAGCTATGGCTAGGCAAGAGTAGTATGTCAATTCAGTGTTACAGAAGTTCAACATGCAAGATTGTAGACCATTGTGTGTTCCTTTTACAATTAGAATGAAATTATTTGCTGCAAATTTTCCTACATCCCCATCAGAGATGGAAGACATGAGCAAAGTGCCTTACCAAAGTGCAGTTGTAAGTTTGATGTATCTTATGGTCTGTACTAGACCAAACATTGCCCAAGTAGTGGGAGTTCTATCTAGATATATGTCTAATCCTACTAGAGTTCATTGGGATGCAGTCAAAAGAGTCTTCAGATATCTGTAAGGTCCCTCAGAGGATTCTTTGTGTTATCATGGAAATTTAGTTAGAGATGTGATTTCCCTTGATATTCATGGTTATGGATTCATACTAGGCAGGTGATATTGATAGTAGAAGATCCACCAGTACTTATGTGTTTACTTTATTTGGTGGTGCAATTAGTTGGATGAGTAAGCGATGGGATTTGGTTGCTTTGTCCACTATTGAAGGAAAGTATATGGTAGTTAGTCATTCTTGTAAAGAGGCCATTTGGCTTAAAAGATTGTTGAACCAAGGGAAAACCGAATGCAAGGTTAGGTTGTTTGTTTAAATCCAAATAAGATAAGAAATCAAGTAAAAGCATTAAACCAACAAATCAATATACCTTGCAAGAGAGAGTTCCCTCTTGTTCCTTCGATTAGACCTTTGGTGAAGCCAAGAATATGCTCCTTCCTAGCTTGTTTGGTTTGGTCCTAGATGGGTATGTATATTTCTCTCCAAGATGCACAACAAGAATGATGGATATGGGGGTATGGATAGTGAATAGTGGATGGATGAGATGATTATGGATTCTTAAGGATAAAAAATGACTATAAAATTGATGCTAAGGGAATATTTCAAAAGCTAAGATGACAACATAAGATTACTTTTCTTGGAGATGGAAAATGAAGGGAAGGAGACCCCAATTTATAGATTTGAAAGAAGAGAAATGGACAGTTGAGATTGAATGGAAATGAAGGGTTGAGATTGAATGAGATGGAGCACATGGATTGCAAGGACTATGAAATGACTATTGGAATTAGGGATCACTGAGAGGGGGGTTGAATCGGTGATCTGCTAGAAATCAAATTCGCAAACTTATTATATATCCACCAAAAGCATACACTTAAAATTGAAAAGCAAAAATAAATAAAAAACAACCACAAAGATCATAACACCTATATTTTTACGTGGAAACCCAAATGGGAAAAACCATGGTGGGATTTTAACCCACAATATTATTCCACTATGACCAGTAGCAAAACAATATTACAAATGGGGAATGCACAACCATTCAGGCTCACTACCTAGAGCTCACTTCTCAGTTACAATAACTCGGAAGGATACAACCCTTGGGGAATTCTCACTGACTTTAAGTTTGATTACAATAATGAAATGAACTCTGAAGTAGCATCTGACAATGCATTAATGAGTTCCAGTTAAGCACTAAGTCTATGACTATACTCTCTTTGCAATTACTCTGTTTCTATCTTAGTTAGCTATTGGATTATCTATGAACCAAATACACACGTGAAACTACGCTCAATCACACCAAAACAGATCACCACAACAGTAGCATACAGAAAACCAATTGCTAATTTAGTCTTATATATCTAGTCATATCAAAAGTAATCTTCTCCAAGTTAGCTTCAATCTTTAACAAAACATAGCATCGGACCAAAACAATTTTCGAAAATGATTACCAATGTTGGCCTCATCATTTGCACCTCAAACTTAGTCACTAAAATCATCGCAATCACCAGAAATATTACCGGAACAAAATTGCACTAGAATAGTCCTGATTTACCAATTAACTACATACCGGTTAACTCCTGCTTTTGGATAAGAGGAATCACAACCATTAGATCGAATCTCCAAGAATAGTTTCCATCAATGTCAACCCTAAACCATAAATAAAGCATTGAAAATCACCAGATGAGTGTCAATTGCCAACAATCTCCGCCTTTGGCATTGATGGAAACACCTGTGAAAAATGGTTGTGTTGAAACCTATCAGACTTGTACACTAGATCAAGAATGAAATAATTCTAAGGCTCCCCCTTAGATCAACAATCCAAAAATTTGCATCACCGAACTGTACACTCCATACACAACCAATCTGTACATTTTTCACCTTATCTCTCCCCCTTTGACAACAATGCCAAAGATAGGGAGTGAAGCAAAATTCCATGTACATATATACACATACTGGATGATTAGATCTATACATACTTAAGTAAATCTACATATGCAACCTTAAGGAACCCAAAATAGGTGTTCTACCATGTCCACAATTTCTCCAAAATTGAAACAAAATCGTTCAAAACATAAGCATGGAATTCTATTGCTACCAACTCAGTTGGTGTCTCAAGAGTCATATTATGAATACAGTCCATCTTATGGCACACCAAGGTGTCTAACCAGGGACCAATTAGGTTCCAGAGTTCACCTGCCCGCCTTAACATTTTCTCCTTCTCCTTCTAAAAATTCCCAATCAGTTCCATAATTGTCAAAATTTGACCTTCAATAGTGTCGATTAAGTTAACCGTAGGGTCATAAGCTTGGGAAATATGAGCTATTTGGCCTCTGTAATTATCTATCTGCTTGTCTATTTTAGTAGTAAAATTATCAAATTTAGACAAGACTGATAAATCTTACCGCCTTCCATTAAGGCCTCATCAATTAGTTTCAGTTCTTTGTCAAGTTGGGCCTTATCATTTTCAATCATTTGCAAAAATGTTTGTATTTTGGCATCTTTGAATTTCTCCATAGCCTTCCTAGCTAATGCCTTGGTCAAAGAATCAAATTGAGTAGATATATGATCTACCAAGTGTTGAAGCTTACCAGATGAACTGGCATTAGCATCAAGTGCAATTCTGGTACCACCTGTTCTAAAAATTTAACCGTTTTATCAATAAGCTTCTTCTCTTCGAACTCATATTGTGCTAACTCTTGACTAGCTTGAGCTTGAAGAGCAGCAACAACAATCATTCTCTCTTGGGTCACCTTCCTCCACGAGGATTTCCTCCACCAGCTTGGAAACTTTCCTTTTCCTTGCTGGTTCAGTGAACTTGGTGTGAAGTTCCATGGATTTTTCTTTACAAGTTCCAAACCTTTCTTCTTTTGAGTCTACCAAAACATTCAACAGGTGTTGTGCATAAGCATCTAGAGTTCCTGCATTGACCTCATAGCCCATCAACAAAATCCACACTGTCTGGGGTTCAACTGCCTCCACGAGACATTCATCCCTATTCACCATGAAACAAATTGTCCCTTCATATTTGCTGACAATCTCCTTAGGGATTCTGACCCTCTGCTTCATCTTATCCTAAAAATTCTTGAAAAATGCCCACAAAGCAGCATTTTGGTTGTCTTTGTTTCCAATCCTAGCAAGACCATGTTTAATTTGTTGGGCCATCGATTTTTCAAATGCCCACTGCACTCTATCAGTTCCAAGGATCTGATTAAAAAAGAAAAGTGCTAAACATATAACCAACGAACCAAATTTGAAAACATGCTTTTTGTCCTACTTAATCTTCTTCAAATTGATCATTAACTCCTCCAACATGACAATGCATAGATCATAGTGTGCATTTTCTTTAACCATTTTATAAGTTGCATGAATGGTTGTCCCTGACAATGAATTCACTCAGTTAGACTGTTATACCTTATATCCAATGACCATTGCAACAAAATTCACATCATCATCTTTGATTGTGTTGATCCTCATTTATCTACCATCAAATTCTGCACCAGTTAACTTGTTAACCATAGGGTTTGTGACCTTTCGCAGTCTTGGCTTCTCACTGGTTTGGTGCAAGTATGTAATTGCCCTAATTGCCTCTAGAGAGATCTTGTAGAGTTGATCTAGCCATATAAACTCGTGATGAATTCTACTCAGCACACATCTCACCCATTCCTTTTCATTAAATGACGAAAAATTCACGAACTGGGTGAAACCCTTTCTCTGCAATTGCATGAATTATGACTTAGGGTTATCGATTTCATCCATGATACTGTTGGTATAGAGATCCAAAATATCTTCAATGTCAGTTTCCTTGATCTCATAGTGAATATACGCCCGTATATCATCAACATGCAGAACTTTGTGCGGAACAGAAGAGAAAGCTCCAACCGGGTCGTCCTCCATGGATTTGTAAGGGTGCTTCTTAAATATAGGATGAGTTCTATCTTTGACTTCAACAACCAATGGTGTAGCAATGGAAGAAGAGGATGCCATTTTAAATTTTTAGAAATTCAAACTTAGAAATGCTCTTCAAGAAATACCTCAACTGACTGTCGAATACCCTAGTTCACTTGTTGGATCGCTTCTAGCTCTCTGATCGCCTGAAAATATTGATCGCCTTGTTTTGTAGCTCAAAATTACTATTCGCAAAGTGAAGAATAACTCTCTTATTTTCTATTTTAACTTTGCAAACCCTAATTTTACTTTGAAATAAATGCACTTCAGATATCCAACTGGATGCCTAGTTTAACTACCGGATGCCAAAATCAGTCATCTAAATCCTAGATATCAATTGGAATTCAATTCATGTCATCTATAATCCATCGACTATAGATCTCGTCAAGGGGTACTGCAATATTTGCATGAATTTGCCTCCCCCTAAGGCCAAAAGCACTAGTTACTCGATGAGGTTTCTGCACCGGATTCAGGTATAGATCCACCATCTGCCTTAGATTCATCTTTCTTTACCCACATATTCTTATGTTGATCTCTGATCTCATCAACCTTTACCTTTCCCTTTTCATTTGATTTGTCCTTGTCTATCAGAGAATTGTTCTTGCTTATGTAGTACTTTGCAATGTGACCAATTTTATTGCATGCTCGGAAAACAACATTATTCTACATAGGTTTGAAGTTCATCTAATTTGGTCTTATCCTGCACTGATTAGAAACATGTCGAAACATTAAACAAGAATAACATCTCTTGTTTTGGAAGTTATTCATCACTGCTCTACACATACTTGACTTGTGTCCAAAATTATTGCATATGAAAAACTAACCAGTAAAGGTAGGAACATTATTCATGTTGTTCATCCTACTTCTGCATTGATTTTCCATATGACCAAAATTATTGCAAGTAAATCATCTACCATTGAACTTATGGGAATTAGGTTGTCTTACCGAAAGATTCTTGCTCTTCTTCTTATCAGATTTTGCATTACCTTGTCCAGATCTTGAGGATTCACCTTTCCCAAATTCTAGACCTCGCATGTCTTTTCCATGTCTCTTACTTTCCAGCATCTCATCAAGCCTTGTTGAGATAGATTTGAATTTTTCTTTGTATTCATTGGTAGTAGCAATTTCATCCCTCAAGGTAGCAATCTATCTTTCAATTTCTTGACCATTATTCCTTGATTGTGTCAACTCAAGCTTCAACTGGTCATTCTCATAGGTAAGCCTGAAGCATTCATCAACTCTTTCCTTCAATGATTGTGCCAGATTCTCTTCATTCTTCTTTCGGTCCTCAATTTCCTTAGTTAGCCTCATCACAATGGATTGCGTCTCAATCTTCAAAGAAACATTCTCTCTCTCAAGCTTGTTAACTTCATTAGCTTTATCCTGGTATTCCATGATCCAATCTTCTTTCTCCTTCAACTTGTCCATCAATTCCTTCCTCTTTTCCCTAGAGACGTTTGTTGGATCTTTCAGGTCATTAATGAAATCATCAGTAGCATTCGGTTTCTTCTTCAAAGTATAGATCTCATTTCTAGTTGCATCAAGATCCTCAAGTGCCACACTAGGTTGTCTCTAAAAACCAGAATCCATTGAATCAATCTCTCGGATCTTCCTCAAACGGTTAAGATTGTTCAGAGGAACTAGGCTCCGATACCAATTGTTAGAATTAGGGATCACTGAGAGGGGGGGTGAATCAGTGATCTATCAGAAATCAAATTCACAAACTTATTATTTACCTACTGGAAGCATACACTTAAAACTAAAATACAGAAACAAATTACAAACAACCACAAGATCACAACACTCATATTTTTTACGTGGAAACCCAAATGGGAAAAACCATGATGGGATTTGAACCCACAATATTATTCCACTATGGCCAATAGCAAAACAATATTGCAAATAGGGAATGCACAGGCATTTAGGCTCACTACCTAGAGCTCACTGCTCAGTTACAATAACCTGGAAGGCTACAACCCTTAGGGAAGTCTCACTAACTAACAATTTGATTAAAATAATGTAATATAATGAAATGAACTCTGAAGTAGCATCTAACAATGCATGAATGAGTTTCGGTTAAGCACTAAGTCTCTAACTATAGTCACTCTACAAATACTCTATTTCTGTCTCAGTCAGCTACCGGATTATCTGTGAACCAAATGTGCATGTGAAACTGTGCACAATCTCACCAAAATAGATCACCACAATAGTAACATACTGAAAACCAATCGCCCATTTAGTCTTATATATCCGATCATATCAAAAGTAATCTTGTCCAAGTCGGCTATCAAAAGTGTAACGTGTAGCTTCAAGTCGGCTTCAATATTAACAAAACATATCACTAGACCAAAATAATTTTCCAAAATGCTTTACCAATGTCGGCCTCATCATTTTCACCTCGAACTTAGTCACTAAAATCACCGAAAATCTTAGCAGACCAAAACTGCACTGGAATAATCCTGATTTATCAGTTAATTGCCTACCAGTTAACTCTTTCTTCCAGATAAGAGGAATCATGACCACCAGATCTAATCTCCAAGAAGAGTTGCCATCAACGACAACCCTAAACCATAAATCAAGCATCATAAATCATCGGATGAGAGTCAATTGCCAAAAATGACAAGGTGTGGAGACCAAGAGATTTTCCATAAAGGCATTTCCTGTCTCCACACTCCACAATGTACATGAGGAAGATATACCAAGTATATTGGGAAGAGAAGAAGGAATTAAAAATTCCTTGGGGGATGAACAAGAGAATTAAAAATTCTCAAATAATAGAGTGCATGGGAAAAGGAAATGAGAAAAGGAATTTAAAATTCC
Source organism: Cryptomeria japonica (assembly GCF_030272615.1). Lineage (NCBI taxonomy): Eukaryota > Viridiplantae > Streptophyta > Pinopsida > Cupressales > Cupressaceae > Cryptomeria > Cryptomeria japonica. The sequence goes on along the minus strand of NC_081411.1, from coordinate 616,642,506 downwards.
TTGGGAAGGTGAGAGGCATGTGAGATTGTGAGATTTTGAATTTCTTGAAAGGATCCAATTAGGTGCATTTAAGGTTGGAAGCTGAGGAGGGGACAATTGGACTTAGCCATTTATGGCTATTGGTTGACTTGGTGGCTAATCATAGGGATTAGCCACTAGAAAATGATTAAGGGAGATAATTAGGTGGGATAATGAGAGATTAGAAGACAAGTGGGATTTGTAGGAGGATTTGACAAGAGGAGAGAGAATGAGTGGAGGAATTTAAAATTGAAGAATAATGTTAAGCATGATTATGAGGGATTCCAGAAGAATTAATTAGGTTAATGAAGACTTAGAGGAAGTGATTTGTAGGAATCACATGACTAAGTTAATTAATTATCATTAATTAACTAAAAGGGGATTTTGGAAGAATTAATTAATTTTAATAACTTTAAAAGAATAGGGGATAATCAATTTATTTAATAAATCAATCATTGGACTAAAGCGACAGGATTAATTAAATTAAATTTAACTAATTCTGAGAAGAAGAATATTAACAGTATATTATTGGAATAAAACAAGGAGTAGTGACAATATATTGCGATAGTCAAAGTGAGATTTTCTTAACTAAGAACATGGACATTTCATGCCCAAACCAAGCACATTGATGATCAGTATCATTTTGTCAAAGATATGGTTGAAGATGGCAGGGTGATACTGGTTAAGGTAGAAATTTTGATGAATGTTGCAAATTATTTAACTAAGGTTGTGAGCACATAGAAGTTTAGATAGTGTTTGGATTCTATGGACCTCATGGCCCCTAGCAATTGATTCATTGTGTTCATACTCCCTTTTCTCTTGCAAGTTATTCGACAAGTGGGAGAATGTTGGGAAAATGGTGTCTCAACCTTGCATTTACATTAGGTTACTATTTATAGTAATTTTTCATTTAAGCACGAAATATTGCGAAATTCTAATAGAAGCTTCCGGTTGGTTAGATAAGCATGCTAGTAAAGTTTCATTACAAGATCACAACTAGTTTTGAAGATATTAGTTTTCATTTTGGAGGGGTGTGATTAAAGGTTTAAACTTAATTTTGGGGAATTTAGACCCTCCAAAAATTCTTAAAAATTAGGTATAAATAGTGTAGCAGTTTACGAGGTGATAGAACACTTTACGAGATTTTCGCCGCTTCAAATAGTTCGTCAATCAGACACACGGTCCGCAAGTTATGGCCTTCGAAAGTTTGTACTCCTAAAATAGGAAATATAATTTGTATTGGACACATAAATGAGTTGTAAAAGGGAGGGACACATTTTGATGTGTGTTTTAAGATGTCATAGGGCATCTAGATTGGAGATAAGGTCAACTAAACTTTATTGGGTGGTTTAGGTTGTGTCTAAGAGTCTTATGGCTATTGAGTTACCTCTGAATCTCTGATTAATGGTACTCCTACGAAGATCTTGCTTTGCAAGTATATTGTAATCTATTTTTTATTGTTGAATAATATATTGGGAGGCTTTTGGAGTGTGGGGTTTTTCTCCCAAAAGGGTTTTCCCCACATAAATCATTGTGTTATGGTTTGAATGTTATTATGTCTATTTCTATTTTCTGTAACTATTGTGATGATCTGTAAAAGTTTTTGCATTACCCTCCTCTCAAGGTAGGTGTAGGAAGTTGTTCCGCTACTTAACTTACTTACAGGTTCCACATGGTCAGGTGGTTTGATGCCTTATTCCATTGGGATGTTCTTCATTGGATGTTTTTATGCATGCATGTGGATTCTCATCTTTTCAACTTATGGATGGATATTGTAGCAGATGGATGTACATGATTATTATGGCATATGTATTTGAATATTTCATGAGAATAAGCGAATTCATCTTTCAATGTGGAGTATTGAGTAGAGAGTGTTGCAGGGAAGACAATTGTGCTTAACAGGAATTGTCATCAGGCATTTGGAGATACTTTTCTTTCAGTTCATCTTAGCCAGATTGTACTCTAAATGTTATTGTAAGGTAGTGAACCTTCCTTGAGGGTTGTAGCCTTCCAGGTCATTATATTTTGAGCAGTGAGCTCTAGGCAGTGTGCCTGAATGCATGTGCATTCCCCATTCTAATATTTACACATACTACTGCAGAGTATCATCTTATTGTGGGTAGGTTCCCACTGTGGTTTTTTCGTTAACCGGGTTTTCCACGTCAAAAATCTTGGTGTTATGTGTGTTCTTGTTATTGTGCTTATCTTTATTCTTGCTGCAGTTGATCAGATTTGAGTTTGTGCTTAAATTGTATAATTTGGTGAAAACTGATTCATCCCCCCCCCTCTCAGTTTTCCTTCATTTTTATTGCCAACAAGTGGTATCAGAGCTTGGTCACAGGTTCAAACCCCTCGCTTGTGCTGGGGGGGATTTTTGCAAGGTGTGTTCCCTTGGTCTCCTTGTGTTGTGCAGTGCAACGCTCAGGTTTGTGGCATGGCTTAACTGCCTCTTGTGGATTATACAAGTCTAGTGGTTGTATCAGGCATTAACAAGTCGATCTTTTGGTGCAATGACAACCGCACTTGTAACAGTATCTTGGATATTGATTGGTTTATGGAAATAAAGTGTTTGGTTCTATTGATGTGCACTTAGTATCTTATGGATGTTTGTTGTATTAAAAGAGATTGGTTAGTAATGTGATAGATCATAAGGGAAAAGAGTAATGATGTTACATGATTATTAAGTAGTTGGGGTTAGGAACATTTAGATGGGTGTTTTAAAATGAACCTTGAAAGGGCTAATGGTATTTGTAGCATTAGTGATTTGTATTCATGATAGGTGGATTAGAAAATGATCATATGACTATGTATGTAAAAAGTAGATAATAATTTTGTTATATTGCATTGGATTATAGTAGTGATCATGATGATATGTTGTATGGTGATGTTGTAAGTAATGATGTTGAGATACCCTAGGGAAGATAGCTATATATTGAGTTGTGTTTATTTTCGCTTGTGTTATGAGATTACATATGATTATGCTTGTATGCTTTTGTGTTTATGATGGATATGTGTATATCATTTTAATGTATGTTAGATGCTTATGAGTACATGGATATGTGTTGTATTAGATGATGATTTTTTTTTTTAAAATCTCTATTGGCATGTTAGTTAGCTTTATTTATCTAGGGTATTTTGGTGGGCATTACATTGGTATCAAAGCCCATATTCATACACTGGGTACTCTGGTTACATATGATCCCATTTGCATATTAGCACTTATCTTGTGTTAGCCATGTGGTTATCCTTGCTAGTTGTTTTCTTTCTTTGGTTTCCCTAGACTTTAGCTCATAGTTTATTTGCGTCTTGGTTAGACAAGATGCATACTAGAGGTAGAGGTCATTTTCATGGTGGTTGTATGGGTACTCGACAGAATCCTCATCTCAAGGTTTCTGAAGATTCACGCCATGAGGAGCAGCAACATGACCAACAAGAAGAAGGAGCCCAGGGTGATGCAGTTTCACAATTGGTTAACATGCTTCAAGAGATTCTTGGTCATTTGGGACTGAGGTAGGAGGAAAATCAGTAGAAGGAGTCTTGTCATTCTGGTCATCATGAGAGAGAGTGGCCACATTCGCCTTGGAGGAGAGATGATATTGATCAGGATGCAAATGTAGCTAGTCACATGAGAGATCTTCTTAGAGCTCGTCCTCCCACTTTTGATGGTTCCAGCAGTGGCATGGAGGCAGAGCCTTGGATTTTGGATATGGATAGGTGTTTTTCTATGCACTTCTATAGCAGTAACACCAAGGGTAGGTGTGCAATTATGCATCTTCATGATTTTTCTTTGAGATGGTGGTGTATGGAGGAGAAGAAGCTACATTTGGATATTGCGACAGTTTCATGAGAGTTGTTTCTTGAACGGTTTTGTGTCTATTTCTTCTCAGATCATTGGAGGTAGAGAAAGGCTGATGAGTTTCATGATTTGAGGCAATAGAATATGACAGTGGAGTAGTACGAGCAACGTAAGTTCTTTGAACCTAATCAATACTGATGATTTAGAGTTAGCGACATTTGTGCATGCTTTGGTGAGATGGAGGCATTTCCTTCTTTGGGCATCAGTTTGAGTTACATAGTGATCATCGTATTTTGCAATATATCTTCATGCAGCCAAACCTGAATGCTAGGTAGCGGTGTTAGATGGAGCTTCTTTGTGTATGATTTTGAGGTGAAGTATATCCCAGGTAAGGAGAATGTGGTAGCAGATTCTTTGAGATGTAGGAGGCATGAGGTTTCAGCATTGACTCTTAGTGTGAATTTGATGAGTCAGATTCTTAGTGCCCTTCCTTCAGATGCTTGGTACCAAGAGGTTAGTGTAGAGGTTGTTTTAGGTAGAGCTCTTGAGGGGAGGTATGTAGGCTATTCATTGGGGTTAGATGGCCTTCTTTGACATTTGGGACGTATCTATGTTCCACCTTCAGACGAACTTCGAGCTTTGATCTTGTCAGAGGCTCATCGTGCACCTTACTCGGCATATCCAGGTGCCAAGAAGATTCACACAGTTTTGCGATAGTTGTATCATTGGGCCAACATGAGGAGAGATATAGTAGATTTTGTGTCTTGTTGCTTGGAGTGTTAGCGAGTGAAGGTAGAGCATCAACATCTAGTAGGTTTGTTGCAGTTGAACCTGATTCTAGATTGGAAATAGGACATCATATCTATGGATTTAATTGTTGGTTTGCCTATGTCTTATCATCATCATTATGCTATCATGGTCACCATTGATAGGTTGACCAAGGTGGCACACTTATCTCCCATCAGATCTTCCTACACAACAACAATAGTAGCTTGGATTTTCATGGAGGATATAGTGAGAATGCATGGTATTCTTCATTGCATCATATCAGATCGTGATCCAATGTTCACTTTAACATTATGGACCTATCTTCAGCATGATTTAGGAGCTCAGTTGAACTTCATCTCAACGTATCATCCCGAGATAGATGGTCAGATTGAGAGGGTTAATCAGGTTTTGGAGGATATGTAGCAGATGTATGTGATGGATTAGCAGTCTCGTTGGGAGGATTACCTCTATTTGGTGGAATTTGCATACAATAATGCTTACCACACTTCGATTGGTATGTCTCCTTTTCACAAATTGTATGGGCAACCATGTCCTACGCCTTTAACTTGGGATCATTTGGAGGACCAAGTGCTTCTTGGTTTAGAGATGTTGTAGGATATGGAGAACTAGGTGACATTTATTAAAGAGCATTTGATAGAGGTGGATGACAAGCAAAATAAGTATGTGGATGCTCATCATGTAGACAGGTAGTTTTCAGTGGGTGACAAGGTATTTTTGAGGGTTTGTCCATGAAAGATTCCTATCCATTATAGAAATGGCTCTAAGTTGGCACCTCATTTTGTTGGACCATTTGGGATTTTGGAGAGGATTGGTCATGTGGCTTATCGCCTTACCTTTCCGCCTAGCTTGTCCTGCATCCATGATGTGTTTCATGTATTTGTTTTGAGGCCATGTTATCCTGATGTATCACATGTTTTAGATTGGAATGCATTGTAGGTAGAGGATAGGAAACTTTCTTTGGAGACTGTGTGCATTCTTTAGCATCGGGGGCTGACCCTCAGGGGTTGGGACATAGAGAAGGTAAGGGTCCAATGGGAACCAAGTGATGATTCTTCAGCGACTTGGAAGGATGTAGCTTGGATGAGAGATCTTTGCCCCTATTTCTTCTCAAGCTTCTAGGAGAAAGCCTAGGCAAGGGGGGGAGGATGCAGTGTCCCTCCATGACTTAACTTTTGAGCTATGCATTGAAAGACTTGTTTAGATGTTTTGATGATTACTTATGACTTTATCTATATGATTAGATATTATGGATGACGATAGACATTCTATATATTGAAATATGTTATATGATGACTCCTATGGATGATGATATATCTTGGATTATTATGACAGATAGACTCACATTTGATGAACTTTATTATGTTCATTATTCATGCATGGTTATATTGCTTATGAAACTATGATGACATATTGACTATGCTAATCCTATTCCATGATTATGATTGGTTGAGTGATACCATGATGGTCCTGATTGTATTATGATTGTGTGTGTGATAAGAGACGATATCATACCACTCATCATGAGCATGATATGACGTTGTAATTCTCTTTCACTTGTCTGATCATTTATGATATACTATTATATATGTTGTATTGTGGTTATTGGTGTATGCAGGATTGCAGGTACGATACATCGATTCCACTTAGTCTCACGGATCTAAGCATGTCTTTATCCCAATGGTAAGTTGTTGGAGATGGCATGAGTTCCCTCTTTACACTCTAGGCTTAAGTTGCCATCCTTGTTAGTTTATGTGTCTTAGCGTGAGTCGTTGTATTAATATCTTGAGTTGTGGTCATCTTGTGGTATTGTGAGTATTTGATCATTTATTTAATTAATATTTGATTAATATAGTTTATCAATGTTAAAATCAAATTATTATATAGTTGGATATTTAATTAAATTATCGATGATTATTATTGAGATTTAATATTTAATTATAGCTTTATGAGCTTTGATCTAATGGTTTATTATTTATTTATTAATTTATTTATATTGCCCTTGGTTATTTTATTTTATTGGGCCTTTGATATATTATTTAATGTTTATTTATAAAGTTGTGATTTTATATTTTATTTGGAGTACATTTATTTATTTATCCATAAGGTTTATTTTATTTTAATGTTTTTTATTTATTATTCTTTTTTTACTATTTGGGTAATAAATATAATATATTTCTTACCTACCCTATTACTCTATTAGTTATTTTGTGGGGGTAAGTAAATAATACTATTTTATATTGTTTACTTCGTATTTATGCATGGTAGGTATAGAATATAGTTTTTCTGAATATTCTGATTGGTTGGAACTTTTCTATAGTTTTGAATGCAAATTTAATTTATTGGTTTTCCCTGTGCATTGTCGGGGTTGTCATCTTTGATAATTTTGAATGTTGCTAGAGATTTTGGTTTCGATTTGGAGCTTGGTTGGATTGTTGAAGTTTTCTAGATTTTGGTTTGGAATTGCTCTTCTTTGATTTTCACTTTGTCATAACTTCTAGCTCTAGGTTGGATTCATGATAACCTATGTGCATTTTCATTCGGGAAAATCTTGTTTGCTTTGTGTTTGCATAAAATGTTGTTTTTGGGAGATTTGGGAGAATTACTAGTAAAATAGAATAAGGACACAATTTATATTATATAGTTCAGGGAAATGTATTTACTCAGGTTTTATTTAATTAATTGCATTCCTGTTGTGAACGACATTGTGCTTTCTCTATGTATGTCGTGATGAGTCTATTGTTGTTGTTATTCTGATTGTGGTTTGTGAATGAGGGAGATGGTTGTCTTATATTTTGTATCAGTTTTTTAGAGAGTCTTGGGTTTTCTATTATTTTCGAGTGTGGTTTTCTATATGTTTTTGAAAGCCATGTTTGTGTTCGTGGACAGTATCTTATACTTCAATTTGTATTTGATATTGATAGTTTCCTTGAGTTATAATGATATTGTGTCCCTTCCTGAGTTGTTGGAAGACTTTTTGAATCCATTTTTAGTCTTTGTCTTGTATATGCTACAAAATGAGTTGTATGCCTTGCAGAATGAGTCCTATGCACTAAAAGTTGTGTCCTATGCGCTATTTTGGGCGCTATATGCACCACTATATGTGTTATATGCATCGTTATGCTCTATTTCCTATTTTTAGACTTTTTCTTGGATGCACTATATAATGCCTTAGATGCGCTATAGAATGCCTTGGATGTGCTACAGTATGCTTCTTTTGTGCTAAACTGCCAAATTATGGTATTTTGATAGTTTTGGATTTTTTGTGTTCAAAGTTTTGAATTTTTCTTTGTACAAGTGGCTTTTGGTGATAATCTTGAGGCTCCCATATCTGTGTATTGGTATATTCTGGTTATTTGTTATGTATTTAGCTCCTGCAAGAGAGATATATACCTTGTTGTTTAGGTTTATGTTATATTTGCTTTAGCAAGATGAGTGTTCCTTGTTGTGGAGATTATATGTATTGCTCCAACGAAAGGACCAATGCCTTGTTGTAGAGGAGATTGTAATTTGTTTGTGCAAGAGGATTTATACCATGCCTTGTTCATATGTGTGTTTTGTTTCATGGGGTTCTTGATTTATATGTTGTTTCTATGATTCTTGTTATGTTCTAGAGTTGTATATGTGCATGATTAATGTTTTGGTGGATTTATATCATAGGAGCCTCCTTGTTGTTATTGTGATTTATGTTACCTTGGATCATGACTAGGGAGAGTGGGCTTCCACGTGATGGTCGGGGTCAAGAGAGAATAGACTATCAAGAGGTTCCTTGTAAGGATGCTTGAAGTCTAGACCACTAGGAACACGTTGGGGGTTTTCTTGTTGTAATTAACTGATAACCATAATAATTAATTAGTGGGATAGGTAATTAGGACTCACCTAATGAGATAATAATTTTTTTTGGTGCCCAACCTCATGGCCCTTGAGTGGAGACTCGGGATGAGATTCAGAAGACCATGGAGATGGTAATCCTAACTCCCTTGATTCTCTCATAGGTTGAGATGGCTCCACATGTCTATCAGGGTGTGGCTTTGCCCCTTTTTGTGAGGATAACATGTGATGACACTCTTTTCCTACATGCATACTTGGTCCTTATGCCTTGATCGTTGGTACACCTCTGGGAGTTTCTATGTTTATGATTAGCCTTGTGATGTGATTTGGCTTATTGCATTTGGTTGATTCTTGGTTCTGGTTCTTGAGTTGTTGAGTTCTATTTGGATGTTAGGTGTCAGCCTAGGTCTAGAGTGTTAGTTGGAGCCTTGTGTCATCTCTTACCATGGGGGGTGGTTCCTTATTGGTTCCACATGGTTGGGTGGTTTTATGCCTTCTTCCATTGGGATGTTCTTCATTGGATGCTTTTATGCATGGATGTGGATTCTCATCTTCTCAGCTTATGGATGGATATCGTAGCAAATGGATGTACATGATTCTTATGGCATATGTATTTGAAGATTTCATGAGACCATTGTATCTATATTTGAGAGCTATGCTCCTTGTTGTAAAATTAATAATGAATATGTAATGATAGTTGATATATTAGAACATGGAAATGACTCTTGTATTAGGACATATAGATGTATCATGTTGTATCTTGGATATTGCTTGGTTTATGGAAATAAAGTGTTTGGTCCTATTGATGTGCACTTAGTATCTTATGGATGTTTGTTGTATTAAAAGATATTGGTTAGTAATGTGATAGATCATAAGGGAAAAGGGTAGTGATGTTAGATGATGATTAAGTAATTGGGGTTAGGAACATTTGGATGGGTGTTTTAAAATGAACCTTAGAAGGGCTAATAGTATTTGTAGCATTAGTGATTTGTATTCATGATAGGTGGATTAGAAAATGATCATATGATTATGTATGGAAAAAGTAGATGATAATTGTTTTAGATTGCATTGGATTGTAGTAGTGATCCTGATGATATGGTGTATGGTGATGTTGTAAGTAATGACGTTGAGATACCCTAGGGAAGATAGTTAGATATTGAGTTGTGTTTATTTCCGCTTGTGTTATGAGATTATACATGATTATGCTTTAATGCTTTTGTGTTTATGATAGATATGTGTATATCATGTTAATGGATGTTAGATGCTTATGAGTAAATGGATATATGTGTTGTATTAGATGATGGTTTTTAAAAAAAATATATCTATTGGCATGTTAGTTAGCTTTATTTCTTTAGGGTATTTTGGTGGGCATTACATCCAGACGGGAGGAAGAGTATCACTCAGGAGAGAGATTTGGTTCAGTAATCTTATATGTGTGCCTTGTTGAGCTATCACACACTCACAACCTAGCTAGTCACTTGAGTTGAGTTAGATTAATTGGGTGGTGGTAAGTTGTTTTTTTGTCTAATTGGTGATGATTTACGATGTTTCGTAATGTTTTGGTTTGAGTGTCCTGGTTTGGAATTTGGTATTGAATCTGTATGATAGATTTTTATCTTTTTGCTTTCATATCTATCTATCTATATATTAATCAATGAGCATATATATAGGTGTGTGTGTGTGTGTACACACACACACACACACACACACACACACACACACACACACACACACACATATATATATATATGTATATATGTATATATATATGTATATATACATATATACATACACACACACACACACATATATATATAAATATTTATATATACATATATACATATATACATATATATGTATATATGTATATACATATATACATATATACATATATATGTATATATGTATATACATATATACATATATACATATATATACATATATACATATATGTATATGTATATATATATATATACATATACATATATATATACATATACATATACATATACATATATGTATATATATATACATATGTATATGTATATATATATATATATATATATACATATATATATATATATATACATATATATATATATATATATATATGTATATGAATACATACATACATACATACGAATCAGGTTGCATATGATAGCATACCAGATAATGGTAATCCTAATAATTATTTATATTTTTCAAGAGTATCAGGCTACCTTTTATTTAATACATGTCGACCAAGTCAAAAGCCCCTTAACCATCACACATATTAGTGGGTACAATAAGTACTAGCATGACCGTGTGATAGGTGGAAGCATTGACCAAAGGGTTATGGGAAGCGCTTAGCGCTAAGTGCTAGCTCACCCTCCGTTCAAAGGTGGTATCGAGCCATGTGTTGGCAGTGCACCCTATTAACATGGCATGGTAATATAGAAGCTATACCTAATAATAAGGCATACTTAGTCAATGTGTTTGTGTAAACCTGTCACCTTTGTAAGTACATAGGAGTAGAGTATGCCATGTGCAGGTCACTATGTTTAGGTGGCGCAAGCTATATATGGTGTTGGCATTATAACAGACAAAGGGAGATTGTTGGCATTTCAATAAGGATATTGAGAAGGTTGTTGATGATTATGGATATAACTGATTAAGGATGTTTACTGTCTTAATATTATTATTTTGTCATTGATGTAAAGAAATTGATTTTCTAATTCAGTATGATGTTGCCATATCTTAAGAAGTATGATTTGGTGAGTATAAAGATGTCGATAAAAGACACAAAAAGAATGTGATGAATAAGGGGAGGAACAAGCTATTCAATGGGCAACTATTACCGAGTTAGAAAATGATGAGATCATGATGTTTAGATTATTTTGATATCCTACATATGTTATTGATTGTAAGGTTAATACTATACTATGTTATTGAGCAAAGAACCTAGTCAGTAAACCCTAAGGAACCTAGTTGGTAAACCCTAAGGTTATCGCTGTTGGTTAATGAAGGCGGTATGTCTACCGAGTGAAGTTTAGTATTTACCAAGTTGCAATCGAGTAGTAAAAGAATGCATTGAATGAATAAAAGCATTATTTAATGAAGGAAGCTGATGAGCTGGAACTGATTAAATGATTGGTATGCCATGCATGAAGTTTGTTAAAGAATATATGGCAAAGGAAAGTCGGCAGGAAGATCTACAGCTCAAATTGAACCGCAATACCCTAGCACAAGTTTCAAGAATTGTATGCAAGTTCCAAGGCGGGGTAAAACATTTTCAGATCGAAGGATACATTGAACCTGGTCAGGTTTGAAGATCTGATGGCTATGGTTGATCATGGGAAATGTGATCAAGGAGATTAAGTGGTTGGCAAATTGTTTATAAATAAGGAACTGTTGATAAACAATGTATGCGGGCAAGTGTATGCACAGGGATGCTACATAGTGATTATCAAGCACTGAAGCTTGAAGACCTGTTTGAATAATAGAGTATAGAGCCCAGCAGATGGACAAGATAAGTCCTATGACTAAATTGTATTGAGCAAATAAGAATCTGCTTTAGCATTTTAGATGTGAAGTTGCAGATAGATTTTTATTACTGTTATTTTGTAAAGTGACAGAAAATATCTTAACCGAGTGGACTTAACAATCTTATTTGTAAAACCCTCTAACAAGATGACATTCTGATTGAGTGTTTGAAATCCTTTAACAAGGTCACTTCTAACAAGGTGAAGATCCTAATAGATCTGAGGGAAATCCCTTAACCGGGTCACATCTAGCAATGTGTTTGTAATATTTAACAGGATTTGCTTTTAACCAAGTATACTCTAGAAGAGTATATTTCTTAGTGGGTCCGAAATCCCACAGTGGTTTTTCCCTATTTGGGTTTCCATGTTAAATCTGGTGTTATGAGTGTTATGATGTTTTATGCTTATGAGTTTGCATGTTTAGCAGCTTTGGTTATATTGTTGTAGTATATGTTACCGAGGTTGAATCTATTGCTTTTATGGAAGATTAAGTTTGTATGATTCACCCCCCCCTCTCATCTTGTTATCTTGGCATCTATACTTAACAGTAAGTATCAGAACTATCAGTTGGTATCAGAGCTTTGAAATCTGAAAGAAAAAGTTTAAAGGTACTTGAGGCAAAGATCCGAAGATGTACAAGAGGGATGCATCGAAGCTGAACAATTTAAATTTCTCTACATGGCAGAAAAGGATGAAGCTGCACCTATCAGGAGTTGGAGAATATGTTGTATATTATCTGGAGAATGATTTCATTACACCGAGCACCTATCCATTGACAATGGAAGAGATAAAGGCAAAGCAAGAACATATCCAAGCAATGATTGAAATAACATTTGCATTCACCGACTCAGAGTTTAATGATCTAGAAGGCTGCAATGATGCAAAGGCAATGTGGGACAAGCTCATATCTGTGTATGGTGGTGATGAACATGTTCAAAGAGCAAAAGTGGATAGTCTAAGAGGGCAACTTGAATCTATGAGGATGAATGAAGGTGAGAACATAACCCAGTACAGTACAAGACTAAAGGAGATTGTCAATCAAATCAAAGGAGCAGGTGAAACTATTGAAGAAAAGGATATAACAAGTAAGTTGTTAAGAACCCTTCTACCAGCTTATGCAATCCGAGTCTCTGCAATCAATGAATTGAGGTCTGTACCCAATATGCCATTTTCTTTAGATGCTACTATTGGTAAGCTACATGCATTTGAGTTAAGTAACTTTGATAACAGCGGGTCATCGGTAAATAAAGTTGAGTCTGCATTTAGTTCTTTTCATATTGGTGAATATGATGATTACAATGATAGAATGAGTAAGTACACTGAAGGGGATCACAGTGGAGCAAGTGAGAGATTTCGCAAGAACATGGAAAAAGCACATAAACTGCATGAGGAAATCAAAAAGCAAGAAGAGTTTGAAGCACTATTAGCCAGAAGGTTACTGAGAGGCAAAGGTAAGTATAAAGGAAAACTACCTTTGAAATGTTTCAATTGTGATAAGATAGGACATATGGCTTCTAACTATCCTGACAAAGAATCTACTGAAAAGAGAGATTATCGAGATGACAGACAGAAAGATAATCATTACAGAGGACACCAAGACTTCAGAAGAAGAGATAGAAAGTCATGCTTAATAGCTGATGAGGAATTCAATGATGATAAATCAGATGAAACTGATATAGAGGAAGTAGTTTATGTGGCTATCAAAGATGGATCAGATGAAGAAAGGTATGAAGAAAAAGCCCTAATATCTCACATAAATACTAATGATTCTTGGATCATAGATAGTGGATGTGTACATCATATGACAGGTGATAAACACAAGTTTGTTATATTAGAAGATTATGATGGAGGTTATGTAAGATTTGGTAATGATGCACCATGTCCGGTAAAAGGTAAAGGATCTATAACACTTATTGACAATGCAAAATGCAATGATGTTTATTGGGTTGAAGGTTTGAAATACAATTTGTTGAGTGTAGCACAACTAAACAACACAGGTTACCGAATAGAATTTCAGAAAGGAATTGTCAAAGTTCATGACAAGCATGGAAAGTTAGCTACTACTCGGACACAAAAAAAAGGTAACACATTTCACCTTGACTCAACTCAGAATAAGTGTCTATATGCAAAGATATATGATACCTGGTTATGGCATAAAAGGTTTTGTCATATAAATTTTGATAATCTAATCAAAATAAGCAAGAAGCACCGACTAAGATCTACAGAGTCTTGAAAAACTTGAGAATCCTATGTGTCGAGGATGCCAGATGGGTAAGATGACAAGATCAAGCTTTACAAGTAAGTCCTACACTTCTAAGGGAATTTTAGATCTTGTGCACATTGATCTTTGTGGTCCTATGAAAGTTCAAAGTTATTATGGTGATAAATATTTCATATTATTTGTGTATGATTATTCAAGGATGATGTCAGTTATGTTTTTAAAAGAAAAATCATAGGCTTTTCAAATGTTTAAATGGTACAAGGCAAGAGTTGAAAATGAAACAAGAAGACAACTAAAATGTCTTAGATTTGATAGAGGAGGTGAGTTCACTTCTGATGAGTTTAACTTATTCTGCAACGATCATGGTATAAAAAGACAAGTCTCTGCATCGAGAACTCCACAGCAAAATGGGATAGCTGAGAGAAGAAACAGATCTATTGTGAATTGTGCCAGAACCCTGATGATTGAAAAGAGAGTGCCACAAACATTTTGGAGAGAAGCAATAAGCACAGCAGTTTACACCCTAAACTGAGTACAACTGAAAAAAGGAACTTTGAAGACACCATATGAGATCTGGTATGACAAGAAACCTAATGTAAGTTATTTCAAAATCTTTGGAAGTAGATGCTATGTACACAAAGATGATAGAAATGGAAAGTTTGATCAAAAAAGTGAAGAAGGAACATTTCTAGGTTATTCTTCTAGAAGCAAAGCATTTAAATGTCTGATCAAATCATCTAAAGTGCAAATGTGAAAATTGATGAATTTGCAGAAAGAAATGGTGAAGGAAATTCCAAAGAACTAGAAGATTATGATGAATTTGTCTATGTTCAACCGAGAAGGCCGTTGAAGAAAATGAAGAGATTATCCAGTTATCGAGTGATGAAGAAGATCATACAGAGCCTATTGAGCCTGTATTAGCCAAGTATGTTAGAAGACATCATGCATCAAGTCAGATTATAGGAGATAAGAATGATCCAGTAATGACAAGGAACAAACTGAGACAGAACACATGTCTGATATCTAAATTTGAACCGAGGATAGTGAGAGAGGCATTTAACAGTGAAGATTGGATAAATGCTATGACAGAAGAGATTGATCAAATCAAGAAGAATGACACATGGACAGTGGTCCCAAGACCGAAGGACAAAAATGTAATCGGTACAAAGTGGATTTTTAGAAACAAGCTGAATGAAAAAGGTGAGGTCATTCGAAATAAAGCAAGACTAGTTTACAAAGGTTATGCTCAAGAAGAGGGAATTGATTATGGTGAGATTTTTGCACCTATGGCAAGACTTGAAGGAGTAAGAACATTGTTGGCATATGCTACTTACAATAATTTCAAGGTATATCAAATGGATGTCAAATCTGCATTTCTGAATGGTATATTAGAAGAAGAAGTTTTTATTGAACAACCTGAAGGATTTGTTGAAGACAAGAATAAAGATCAGGTATGTAAATTGAACAAAGCATTATATGGTTTGAAACAAGCACCTAGAGCATGGTATGAAAGATTGCACTCTTATTTAATCAAGATTGGTTTTATAAGAACAAGTGAAAACAACAATATGTACATGAAGAATGATGAAAATGGAATACTGATCTCAACCATATTTGTTGATGATATTATATTTTGTGGAAATGACTCTTTATGCAAGAATTTTGGAAATGAAATGAGCAAAGAATTTGAGATGTCATTAATTGGTGAGATAAAGTATTTTATAGCTTACAAATACTGCAAATGAAAAATGAGATTTTCATTACTCAATCCAAGTATATAAAGGAAATCTTGAAGAAATTTGGAATGGAGGATTCAAAACCAGTAAGTACTCCTATGACTACCAACTCTAAACTATCAAAGAATGATGAATCTGCATCTATTGATGGGACACTTTATCGATCCATGATTGGAAAGCTGCAATATGTTGTTCACAGCAGACCAGATATAGCACATGCAGTAGGTATAGTTGCAAGATTCTCTGTAGATCCCAAGGAAACACACATGACAACAATCAAGAGAATTTTCAGATACTTGAAAGGCACTGAGGATTATGGCTTAGTATATTAGAAAGAAAATGTTTTTGATTTAAAAGTTTATACTGATTTTGATTGGGCAGACAACATTAATGACAGAAAAAGCACAAGTGGAGGAGCTTTCTTTTTAGGAGAAAGACTAGTGAGTTGGCTTAGCAAGAAACAAGGATGTGTTTCACAGTCAACAACAGAAGCTAAATATGTTGCTGCAACATTGAATTGTACCAATATAGCATGGATCAAACAACTGTTGGAAGGTATAAATGAGCAAGTTACTGAGCCGGTAACTATATTATGTGACAATACTAGTGCCATTAACATTTCAAAGAATCATGTTATGCACTCTAAGACAAAGCACATCTCTATCAAATATCATTATCTTAGAGAAGAAGTTCAAGAGAAGAAGTTCAAGAGAAGAAAGTGGTGTTGGAGTATGTTAGCACAAAGGAACAAATAGCAGATATCTTCACCAAGCCACTGCCAAGGGACACTTTTGAGTATCTCAGAATTAAGTTAGGGGTCCTACTCCTATCTTCTATTCACTGACCGAGTTCGGTGAAAGCATCATTTTGATGACTCTACAGAATATCTTTTAGGAGTTGATGCTGATTTACACACTTTAGGAGGTTTTCTAAAGGTGTGCAGGAAACAATAACAGGGAACAGGAATTGTAGACAAAATGCTCTGACTGAGACTAAATTGACACATAACAACAGGAAATCCCTTCATATAGGAAGAAATTATGTTTTTGTTCTTTACTTTTTGGCATTGTTGTCAAAGGGGGAGAAGACTAAAGAAAAGGGGAGAAGACTAATGTATGGGGGAGAAGACTGATGACAGGGGGAGAGCATTTCAAAATCTCACAGCAATCCGAATCAATTAGGTCAAATCAATTGGTTTTGCCATCAATGCCAAAGGGGGAGATTGTTGGCATTATAATAGACAAAGGGAGATTGTTGGCATTTCAATAAGGATATTGAGAAGGTTGTTGATGATTATGGATATAACTAATTAAGGATGTTTACTATCTTAATATTATTATTTTGTCATTGATGTCAAGAAATTGATTTTCTAATTCAGTATGATGTTGCCATATCTTAAGAAGTATGATTTGGTGAGTATAAAGATGTTGGTAAAAGACACAAAAAGAATGTGATGAATAAGGGGAGGAACAAGTTATTCAATGGGCAACTATTACCGAGTTAGACAATGATGAGATCATGATGTTTAGATTATTTTGATATCCTACATATGTTATTGATTGTAAGGTTAATACTATACTATGTTACCGAGCAAAGAACCTAGTCGGTAAACCCTAAGGAACCTAGTCGGTAAACCCTAAGGTTATCGTTGTTGGTTAATGAAGGCGATATGTCTACCGAGTGAAGTTTAGTATTTACCGAGTTGCAACCGAGTAGTAACAAAATGCTTTGAATGAATAAAAGCATTATTTAATGAAGGAAGCTGATGAGCTGGAACTGATTAAATGATTGGTATGTCATGCATGAAGTTTGTTAAAGAATCTATGGCAAAGGAAAGTCGGCAGGAAGATCTACAGCTCAGATTGAACCGCAATACCCTAGCACAAGTTCCAAGAATTGTATGCAAGTTCCAAGGTGGGGTAAAACATTTTCAGATCGAAGGATACATTGAACCTGGTCAAGTTTGAAGATCTGATGGCTATGGTTGATCATGGGAAATGTGATCAAGGAGATTAAGCGGTTGGCAAATTGTTTATAAATAAGGAACTGTTGATAAACAATGTATGCGGGCAAGTGTATGCACAGGGATGCTACATAGTGATTACCGAGCACTGAAGCTTGAAGACCTGTTTGAACAACAGAGTATAGAGCTTAGCAAATGGACAAGATAGGTCCTATGACTAAATTGTATTGAGCAAATAAGAATTTGCTTTAGCATTTTAGATGTGAAGTTGCAGATAGATTTTTATTACTGTTATTTTGTAAAGTGACAGAAAATCTCTTAACCGAGTGGACTTAACAATCTTATTTGTGTTTGTAATCTTTAATAGGATTTGCTTTTAATCGAGCATACTCTAGAAGAGTATATTTCTTAGTGGGTCTAAATCCCACAATGGTTTGTCCCTATTTGGGTTTCCACGTTAAATCTGGTGTTATGATGTTTTATGCTTATGAGTTTGCATGTTTAGCAGTTTTGGTTATATTGTTGTAGTATATGTTACCGAGGTTGAATCTGTTATTTTTATGGAAGATTAAGTTTGTATGATTCACCCCCCCCCCCCCCCCCCTCTCATCTTGTTAGCTTAGTATCTGTACTTAACAGGAAGTGTCAGAACTATCATATGGTAAGTGCTAAATATTAATATGCCCAGTGTTAGTTTTGACTCCCTTTAATAAGGGATGAATAGAATGATGGGGAGGTTGCTAGACCCATTCAAATGGGAAGAATGGGAAGCGAACCAAGTGTTATCAATAAGGGAATGGAAATGTGAACTAGTCAACTAGGCATCAACCTAATTATTAAGGAAAACACTTTTATTCCTAGTGGTATTTAGAGAGAGAATTCTATTTGACTTAGTAAAGGATGATTCATGGTAATATTTGATAGGACTATTTATGTGTTGACCTTGTAATTAGAGAGTAGCCACATAGTCTTAGTGGTGGTGATAAGAGAGAGAGTTGTGGCAAATTAGAGAGCTTACTTATAGCATTAAGTCTCTGAAACTTATATATAAATAGAGGAGCACATCTCATCTTTTGGAGATCGTATCACTTCTCGCATTTCACTTTCATATCATCTCAACTTATCGTCTCCATAATCTTTTTCCATTTTGCTTATTATTCTTAGTTCGTTCTTCTTCATTGAGAGAAGAGAATAGTTGAAGAATTGTGAGGGAATGGGCTAGTTGATATTATTGAAGACTTGGGTATTGCTATGTTAGTGGATAAGTTGTGAAGCTAGCGTAATTGGAGGAAGGCATCGGTCTTGCGTGGTAGCTATATTTCAGGCACGAGGATTATTCCTTTCTTTTATATTGAGATATGTTATATATAGATTATGAAGTTGCATAAGCATTATTGAAGCAATGATTGGAATTGAGTTACTTGTAGAATATGCATTCTTGAGTTGATAGAATCTTGATATTCTTTATGATTAGATTTATGTATATGTATGTAATAGCTAAGATAGTGCTATGCTATGATATGAATCTTTAGTATATAGGAATGATTGATTTGCTTAATCTTGGGATTAGAGCAATCCATGGATGGGAATAACCTAGATAGTCGGTCTATTGTTTAACCTTGTGGGAAAGGTATGGGAATAGAGTAAATGGTCATTTTACCAAATAGATCAATGAAGTGGGTGGACATATGACTCTCACTCAAAGTATTGGGTGATGAATTCTATAGCCAAAGTAGTGAAGGTTGTCACTGTCTACACTATCGATTCACTGTGATCCAGGTTTACATACTAGATAGGGAACATTATACATGTAGGTTGTAGCCAATGTATGGTTGCTCTAGTTATGTAGGACACAACACTATGCTCATAAGGCTATATTATTGTGAGGTTTCCAAACCAAACTTTTCATCGAAGGGTCAGGCCGCTTCAGTTAGAAGAGGCACGAGGGATTGTAAAGGCTTGGCTGGGTGGAAAAGCGTTTGAGTGATGCTCTTCCTCATGCAGTTGGCAGCCAATATTTGAGAATGTATGTCAGGAAGGACATCTGGATCATTTGTATTACTTATGTTTCATTAAGCTCATAGAAGATTTATATGTATTCAAATATTCCTAAAGTAATTGGAAATTTGGAAGGGAAAATGTAAATACTTTCATATGTTTATGAATATGATGTATATGATTTTTGGTGCAATGGAAAGTTGAAATGGGATTTATTTCAAATATGCATCTTGTTTTGAAAAGAAAAAGGAAATTTTTTATTACTTGTATGATGGTAATCTATTTCTTTCACATGTGGGTTAAAACTTAGTAAATTGAATGGGTAGAACAATGCACGTGCTACATTAGACATACATCTATCTAGACAGAATTAAAGAATGTCATAATGGACCTTGTAATTCTACTTTGTTATTTATCAACCTCTATTCCACAAACACTATTCTACAACAACCAATTCACCTTTGCATTAAATGATTATACATAATTCGCACAAAATATCTCTTTTTGTTATTGATAACCTCTATTATGATTGCAACATCTCTCACACACATTCAACTACATACAAAAGAATGATCTCATCAACTTACTTATTACACTGAGAGGCGTAACACTACCGTGGCACCCACCCTTTTTTTTTTTGTAATTTTAATTATTAGAAATTTAAAAATAAGAAATTAAACACTAAAATCTAAATTAAAAAGAAACTCTCTATTATTATTATTTATAATAATGACTAGACATCGAATAACATAAAAATAAGTTTAAGAGTAAAATCTATATTAAAAAAAAAAATTCTATTATTATTATTTATTAAATATGAAAAAAAAATCTAGATTTAAAAGAAACAAATCTAAATTTAAAAGCAACTTGTTATTATTATTTATTAAATGTAAAAAAGAAAAAAAAAATCTACATTTAAAAAATTATGTTTTTAAATCTAGATTTGGAAGAAACTTCTATTTATTTATTTTTTGCATGCAAATCATTTCACATTCTAAAATAAACTCTAAAAATTATATTTTTAAATCTAGATTTAAAAGAAACTTCTATTTTATTTTTCATGCAAATCATTTCATATTCTAAAACAAAACTAAATTCTAATAAATATTAATCATATGAAATCAATTAATTTATGCTAAAAGATAAAACTAAATTCTAATAAATATTAATCATATGACTAAAGGTAAAGATTTTGAAAATTTGATATCTCTCCACGTACTCTACATAACTTATATATATAACATGTCAGCCTATAACTCATTTTCTTCACCACTTCACAGTCGATGCCAAAGACGCTCAAAATCAGATTAGGAACAAGTCATTTGCCCAGTTTAAATCTCGTTTGTTGATTTCTCCTTTTCACATCACAATGGATAGGCGATACGCAATTTCTCCAATAAACCATGTAGACTTACCGGCTGGGTCGCCACAGATTTGTGGCAACATCACATAGTTTCATGGCTATCAAACACAATCCCACCCATATTCTTGTGATTGTGTGTTGACCGTCAATCCTCGATAATGTGTCGTCTCCTCCTAGTCCCACAGTCCACTGCCAAAGAGATGAGGTCCCACAAAATCTTTCCAAATGCACGGCAGCCATCCAATTCCTTGGTGTGCCAAAATTTTGCAACATTGTAGCTTAGGAAGAAGGGGCCCAAACTAACCATGCGATCATGTGATCGCCATTTGATCTTCTTAGGTATCATCATGACTGTTCTTTGAATCAGAGCTTCTAACTTAGGAGATATTGAACTCTTCTCTATCTGGTTAAGCCATTAATTGCTAGGAAAAAGGGTTCAATACCATTACAATCGCAGGGGCTTAAGTGATAACTTAAGCAATCGACAATGCACAGTCTCTGGTCACCAATCAGTTAAAATAAAAGTGCACCCACCTAAAAAATGGTTTAGAGAGCACAAGAAAATAGATTTAGGGTCAAAACCATTCACACCAACTAATCCAAGCACATCATGACTTCTGCAGCTATAGGCCCATCAACTTCATATCAGTTTCTCACTAAGTGTGATACATGATCAACCTTCTACAATGACCAATCAGATCGTGACAACATTGTAATTTTAAATGACATCTTTTGGACAATATTTGCAACATTGTTGTAAACAACAATCTTCCCCTATGAAGAACACTTCATTTCTACATCCTGACATCAATGACAGACTTTGACATCAATGATTACACTTGTGGCCATCAAAAAGAGGAGGAACTAATATTAAATGAATGAATAAAAGATTTTAATGACGTTCACGAGACTAAACAGTCTATGGGACTGAGGCATCCATCTTTAATTTCTCTTTAAACTTTTTCCAAGTAGGATCTCCCACTATTAATCTTAACTAGTAGGTTGGTTGTTTGATTGATCACATCTTCTTCAAATAGCTGATGCATGTTGTCAACCTTCAAACTATTTTCGTACTGATTACGAATATTAGAAAGTGAAAATAAGTTAGATAAAGAATCATGAGATACTAAACCAACCATTTATTGTCACAAGCATATTGGATTGAATAATATTGATAAACTCAAGGAGCACTCATAGCATAATTAACAAGAAATTAGCTACTTGTCAAAAGTTTTAATTTTTTCCTCAAAAATTTTAGGTCCAAATTACAAATAGGGTTATTTTCAATTATTTACAAGAATGTTAGATCGTTAAATTGACAATATGATAGCATCAACTTGATTTCCAAACATTTGTTATTCTCATGGGTGTAACACATATAGTGTTAGGAGTAGCGTGACTCACTACATTAGGAATAATTGAGATGAACTTCTAGTATTTATTCATGATATTTCACTCAAAAGGTAGGATATTAGAAGTAAGAGGGTTGTGTTCAAAATCCCCATTGATGGTAAGCTAACATCAAATACAAAATATGTTAAAAATGGAGCTAAGGTTTGATTTTTGGTCCAATTATTTTCATTAGTAGCCTATTAGTAAAATGCTCCTACCCAAACAAATCTATAAAAACTATAACTTGTCACTTGGTGATGTTTGGAGATGTGCCTAAATGATTGCCTCCTAAACTAGATTTGGATCATGCCATTTATCTAATACCAAGGATCCAACCACTAAACATTAGGCTTTACAAGTACCCATATATACAAACAAGAGATTAAGAAGATGGTTCAAGAGATGCTAGAAGTAGGTATTCTTAGGCAAAGCCAAAGTCCTTACTCCTCTCTTGTGGTAATGATGCATGCGCCCAAACTAAAGAGATCTCAACAAGCGCACCATCAAAGATAATTTATTATATTATATTTAATATTGATTTACAAGATGAATTGAATAGATCTATATTTTCCTATAAAACTTGATCTTTAATCAAGTTATCACTAAATTAGAATTAAGGAAAAATTATTCCCGAGACAAAATTTAGGACTGATTGAGTATCATTGTGAGTTTATAGTGATGCCATTTGGTTAGATAATGCTCCATCTACAATTTAAATTTTTATGAATTTCATCTTTAATCCATTTTGAGGAAGTTTGTATTAGTGTTCTTTAATGATATATTGATTTATAAAAAAGACACTGGAAGACCATTTGTACCATGTAGATCATGCATTACAAGTTCTCAAACAACATCTGACTTATGTTGAAATTTCTTGTTATGTTGAATCTTATCACTAGGCTCTACAATGGGATACGAAATATTACCCCTTAATAAGGTTTTTTATGATTCAAATATAGTACTTCCTTAATAGTATTTCATTACATATTTATAGGGTTTGTCTTGATTTTTATTAAAAAAAATTAGAGATGTCAAATTAATATGTATTTGATGATATCTTGATTGTAGGACATTTTCTAGAGACTCTATGACAAGTTCAACTTGGAAGTAAATTATCTCATTCCTCGAGAAAAATACTTTTAATTGTTGCACTACATGATTAATATTAATACCTAACTTAAACTTATCACCATCTAATTCACCAATAAAACATCTTGAATTGTTGCATTTCAATCTAGTATTAACATCTAGCTTAAACGTAGACCTTTTTGAACTACTATCATATATTTGTTAGCAATCTTTTCAACATTGCATTTAATTTGGCCAAAATATATTGTTATAATAGTAAGAGGTTGTCTCTCCCTTTTATAAAACTAAATATCCCCATAATGATGACCTAGGATAACTTATTTCATGCCCTATAAATGCATCATTTTATTCTATCCTTCTCTCTAACATAGCATCACATTTACCTTAATTTGACTATTTGTTTGTAACATTAACACAACTCTATATTGTGAACCATTTTTACTTATAATCTTTCGTTTTTGTAAATAACCAACATAAAATCCCCCAAGGTTAATATAAGTTTTAAGATTAAAAATCTCTTTGTTACCTTCACATTTAAGTCCAAGCTCATAGTGAATAATGTAATCTACTTAGAGAAAGTTCAAATTTCTAGATTTTGTCAACCCTTGGGCACCTTGATATATCTCTTAATTCCTCCATTTTATGGTGAAGGACCTCCAATGTAATTAATAAGTAGTAAAAATTACACACAAATCCTATGCTATTTGATGTGTGTAAAATGTTCCTCTAAGTAAGAGATAATAAATAGGCAATGTATTTCATGTTATATTATTTAGATAATAGATTTTTGTAGATTAATTAGTTGAGGTTTCTATTGCCACCCTCACCCTTGAGAAAATAAACCAAACAACACTGCATTATCCACCCTATTTTTACATGAGGTCTTAATATCATATATGAAGAAGCTCCTTTCTTTGATTTTTTTTTTAATTGGCCACTATAGTCCAACCTACTTCCTTAGAAAGAACAATCTTCACGTCATCCTCCTCTTCCTCAACACCTTCACTAGAGGGGAAATCCTCTTCTCTATAAGAGGAACAACCCATTCAAATTACTCAAACAAAATGAACATTTAAAATCATGATTGAACACTATCTTATAATAGTTAAATACAAATAGCTTTATTGCCGCTTAAAGGCCCATCCATGAGCTTCGACAAATTTTGCTTCTTATAAAAATTCACAAATTGAAAGCATATAAAAAAACCATTACAGAGTTATTAGTTACTGGAGAATCTATTGTAAGCTTCTATTAACCCCAAACTAAAATATCACCAACCAACATCAATGATTCATCTTCTCAGACCACTAATGCCCCTTTAGCTAGTCTACAATTAAAAGAAGAATTCAAAATGTATCCAACTACTTGATGTTGTGAATTCACATTTAACCATCAATTTCCCATAATCATTAACAAATGACTAAAGCCAAAACAACACTTGAAAGTCAACTTCTCTTAATCAAAGTTAGCTTCCAAACACTGTCCTCAACTTTCGACTTGAAGACCTAAAGGAAAGTCCAAATCTAACAAAATATTTGCATAATTCAAGTGAGAGCACCTTAGAATTTTACGAGGAATAGAATCAAATTTCTATCTAGTTGAATGTGCACAAACCCCAACACCTTATCGTTGAATGTGGTGTTATACAAAGAATTTCAAAGTGCGTTCGGCCCATTTCATCTTCTAACATCGTTCATTATTATTATTTTTCAACGATATGAATAT
Organism: Cryptomeria japonica; assembly: GCF_030272615.1. Lineage (NCBI taxonomy): Eukaryota > Viridiplantae > Streptophyta > Pinopsida > Cupressales > Cupressaceae > Cryptomeria > Cryptomeria japonica. The sequence continues at coordinate 616,617,067 of NC_081411.1, read as the reverse complement.
ATTAATTTTGACCAATGCCAAATTAACCTCCACGTAGATCTGCAATATAAGAAATGAAGAAATTGAATTTCAATAGACAAACAGAAGGATTAATGAAATCTTTGATATGGCAAAACAATGAATTAATTTCCCCCAAATTAGCTATTTAAAACAGCATATATAAACAGAATAAATGGACCTGGAATTTCTCACCTACCACAACAGTGGTGATTTAGCAAGAACTTGGGATTCTTTTATGGTAGATTTCTTTAAGAAAGATGTTAGTGTAAATGCAAAGCAATATAAGGGAATTTTAAGGCACAGAACTAAGGCAAGAAAAAATTTGCAATGATCCTACCAAAGTGAGTAGCATATCTAGTAAGGCCTCTCAAACCAATGTGGAAGAAACAGTGCAAGAAGAAAACAAAGAAATACAAGAACAAGTAGAAACCATCAAGAAACTCAAATCAAATTTGAATAGAGTAGAAGTTTTCACAGAAAGAAAGAGGATAGAAAATCAGATAAACATGACAATAAAGATCTATATAGCCCCACATCAACATCACTAATGTGGTCATCTAAGCTATATGTGGAAGAACTCATGAACATGAAAATGAGACTTGAAATTTTAGAAATGAAGAGATGATATGAAGACGACAAAGAAAACGAAGTTGTAGAGTTCAAGTGCAAAATAGAAAGAGAAAATAAAACTCTTGAAGAACAAATCTCAAACATGCATATTACAATGGAAATAGGACAGTAAGAAGTGGCTGCTCTAAAACAAAAATAGAACAACTGAGAATAATCGAATTGAAGAAATCAAAATTGATAAAGGAAGAGAGTACAACACAAATAAAGGAGATTCAATTAGCATTAGCCGATATGGAAACTAAAGAAAATCAGCTACACTAGTTGTAAATAGGTCATCAAACAAGAAAAAAGGAATCATTGAGAAATAAATCAAAATACAAATAAAGGAAGAACAAGATAAGCAAGGCAAGACTGCAAATATCATTATCAACGATTTGAGAGACTTGGTGAAAAAGAGAAAACCGACATTCTAGCATGGTCCACTTCCTTAAAGATAAGTTGAAGTGGACAGGGTTTATTAAGCAAGAAAAATAGAATTGGAAAGAAGATAGAGGGACAAAAAGATAGGCATGTAAGATTTATCTTGAAAAATATAGGAATAAGAATATGATCCTTAAAAATAGAGAATTACTTAGAGGTACACACATCTATATAAATGAAGACTTGACTTTTGCTTAGCAGGAATAACAAAGGAGGAAGTGGGAATAAGTGAAAACAACAAGAAATGAGGGAAAGTGGGCATGATTGAAGAATGGAAAAGCTCAATTCAATACGTGATCATTTATATGTAGTGAGTTGGAACTACAAAGGAAAACCATGGAGAAGAGGTCCTGGGGTGGGGCTCATAGTAGAGGGGAAAGATATTATCATTCTTGTAGAAACATATGAGCATGATGGTTGCAATGTCCCACATTTTGAAGGTTACAAGAAAATTTCAGTTTGGTACAAAGGGAATGAGAGAGGCAAAGGAAATGGGGGAGTCATAGTGCTAATAAATGAAAAGTGGTGTGGAATCATAAAAGTGGAAAAAGAGGGCCCAAATAAGCAATACATTTGGCTGCAAATAATAGAGAAAGTAACTTTCAGGTTGGCCGCAAGCTACTTTTCTCCAAAAACTCATAGATTTATAAAAGAAGTAATTCAGACAATGAAGACCCATATGCCTCTTTGAAAAAAGATGTCTCTTTATTAAGCTCCTTAGGAGAAATAGTGTTCATGGGTGATTTTAACACAAGGACAACTAACAATCAATCTCTCCAGTTGAGCAGTGAAGAAAGAGGGAAAAACAATCCTTTATGGTTGGAAGAAGGTGGAGGTCAAACATGGGAAAGGGATTCACAAGATGGAAATGGGGGTGTGACACACTTTGGGACGATATTATTGAGGCTTTGTAGTTTGTTTGGCATGGTTATTCGCAATGGCATGAGAGGTTGGTCAGCTTCAAGGGGTATCACATGCAAAACTTATAATGGTCAAAGTGTGGTGGATTACGTAATTTGCTCTCAAAATTTATATCTTAGAGAGTATTGGAATTTGATATTGGAGATTGTCCTATTGAAATGAAATCTGATCATGCACCCCTACTTGTTAAGTTGGACTTTACTCCTATTAGTCCACACAATAAATAGGATCATTGCATGCGAAAGAAAACCCTTCCCGAAGGCAAAATCCTCATGAATCAAGAAAATAGAAAAATACTCAATGTTGCTCTTAAACAACAATTTCTAGTTATAAAGAATAACATAGCAGTTAAAATGAGCAATGTGATGGGTGGTCATGTTCATAGTAGTTTGTTGATTCCAATAATACACAAGGTCTTAAGTATATGCAAAAGGTATCACCCGAAGAAGAGGGTTGCAAGTACCTTTCCATCAAACCCATGGTATGATGAAGAATGTAAGGCAACCAAGAGATCTCCAAAAGAAAGAGACATAGATGGGCTTCAAGCTAAATTTTTTAAATTGGGAGTTGAGCTCCTTGTCCCTCACATAAAAGGAATTTTCAATGGTGTCATTTAGGACAATTTTTCAATGGAATGGACTACTAGTGTGGTCATTCCTCTCTTTAAGAGTGGGGATATCAATAACCCATCTAGTTAACACACTATTATGGTCAACCCCCTCATTTGGAAAGCTTTCTAGGAGATGATAGAATGAAGAATTAGCAGTTGTGCAGAAAGTGAGACAAAATAACAAAAGGATAAGTGGGTTTTAGGCTTAGACACTCTACCATTGATCATTGTGTCACCCTTAGGCATCTAATACAAAAAATTTGGGACAATCAAAGATAAGAAGCATATTGTTATTTTGTGGACTTCAAGAAAGTCTTTGACATAGTGCCTAAAGACAAACTATGGAATAGAGTGAAAGAATTGGGTATCCTAGATGTGTATAGACTTTATGAGAAGGTTAGAGCTAAAATTAGAACAAGTGAAGGAAAGTCTTGTCGGCAATGTGTTAATGTCAACCTAATGTCTGACAATATATGTTGCTTTGATTGTTGTTTTCATTGATGATATGGTGATTTATTGGATAGAGAATTGTTGTTGTTGCTAAAGTAGTAATGATGAAGTTGTGTGTTCATGATTGTCAGTGTATGAGGAGACTGTTTGCTAAATAGTAATGATGAAGTTGTATGTTCATGATTGTTAATGTATGAGGAGATTTTTGGTAGTTGATTGTCAGTTGTTGTCATTATGATTTGTATGACTAGGATGAAGAGATTGATATAGAGAATAGATGAATATTGGTTGTAGATGGTCTGTGGATGTCCACCTCCTTGGTGTCTGATGTCTACACTTAATATGATGTGTTGATATAGTTGATGATGCTAACAATGTCTCTAATGGCAAAGGTAGCATGATGAGCTTTAGATGGTTTGAGATATTAAGATAAGGATTAGATGCATGGAAATAGAATGGAGACATTTTATAGAGTGAGAAAATGTTGTTTCGACACATTCTTGTCCTTGGAAGTTTGTTAAAGTATGTTGGCACGAAATTATATACTGATGATTGTCTAGAGAATGCTATGCATTCCTTCACATTTTATGATATGGTCTTGCAGACTTGAGCATAATGTTTATGCTTTGTGGACATTGAAATCCTATATTTTTAGGTCCCTGGTGTTACAGCTGACGTGGTTGATAATTACAGTTTGTTGACAAGGCTATCTATCAAAATCGATCTGGGAAATGCTCCGCATTGATGTTGTAGGTGTTACGTCTTGTAGTACATGTTTATAACGTTTGTGTTGTGTCTCAATTCAACTTTCAGATATTGATGATGTCTGCAAGAGGCGATAATGGTGTTTTGTGCATGACTAGTTTCCCTAGCTCTCTAGAATGATTTGTTTTATATCAGTTGTGTTGCACTAGTATGATCTTGATGTGGAAAGAAGAAAGAAGGATTTGAGAATGTTGTTGGATGTTCAAGTAACATCCTTGTGTGTTTTGCATGATGCTAGAAGGTTCAGGTGCTTGCACATTGTGGTTCATGGTAACTACTCTGGTTTGATCAACAAAAGTTGTTCTTCTACTTACAGTGAACCCTTGGGTGTCTCCACTTGCCTTGAAAATAGATTTGTGTTGTTTTTGGGTCCTACCTTGGTGTGGGAAGATCTACATTAGGCTTGCTCATATAGAAGATATGTTTTTGTGCCGACTAGTGATGTGCTATATGGATTATCTACTAGTTACCTTGTTGCCTACTTTGGAGGATATGTGATAGTGTGAATTGTTTTACACTACTGAGAAAGAAGTGATATGATATTTTTAGGTCCTCTCTATCTCTTAGATTGGAACGCTTTCATCACATTTATGTTTTGGTGGCCAACTTGATAGGACCTATGTTTGTCCTCTACATTGCCCGACCTAGTTGACGCTTGCAAAGAAGATGGTTTATATGTCAAATCGATGTTGATGGCATGGATGAGTGTGTGAATCAATGTGTATGTTGTGCTTACATGATAATATCATTTGCAGAGTCAATGATACAAAGTTGAGATAGAAGTGTATGGTGATTTTTTTTGGATTTGGTTGCTTGAGATAGAGGTACAAGGACAACCTTATGCTTGGAGATTGTTGGAGCCAATATTGTTGAAGGCTTATTCATCTTGATTCGTATATTCATGTACTTTGCTCGGAGATAGTGAGTCTCCTTTGCAAGTTTTGTATCTTGCCCTGAGGCAATGCATCTCAGCCTACAAGTCCCTTATATCTTGCCCTAGGGTAGGGCACCTTAGCCTACAAGTCCTTTAGGGAGTAGTGAGCTTCCTTGGCATTGAGCCTAAAACATTATTGTAATCCTACTCATAGATCGTGAGTTGACTCTCACTATGGTTTTTCCCTATTTGGGTTTTCCACGTAAATCAGTTGTTCTCTTGTGCATGATGTTTATTGTTTTATCTTTCATTAGTATTGATAAGAGTAAGATTAAGTTGGCATTGAATTGTGGTATAGAGTTCAAGTGTTTCACCCCCCCCCCCCCCAACAATCTTGGGGTGTGCTCAACATGTTTGAATGTTTTCATAGTGACATTGGAATTAAACAAGGATGTCCTCTATCCCCAACTTTGTTTGGTTTATACATTGATAAGTTAGAAGCTTGGTTAAACAAAACAAATGGTGAAGGTGTCCAACTAGTAGGCTATGTCATGGAGCTATTTTTATATGCTAATGATCTTATTCTAATTTCAAAAATAGCTCATGGAATCAGAGAACAATTAAAGCCCTTAAAACACTTTTTGTTAGGAGTTTGGGATGCAAGTGAACATTACCAAGACCAAAATCATGATCTTCTTTCTAAAGAGAAAAGACAAACAAATCACCTTTCTTTTCGAAGGTGGCCTGTTGGAGATAGTGAAATAATACAAATATTTTGGGATTTACTTCCACTATAAGCTTAGTTGGGAGACTTGTAGGATGAAAAGAATACAGGGAGGATGGAAAGCCTCATACCTACTCCAAAATGGGTGCAAAAAAGTTGAACTTTGAGTTTGGAAAACCAAAAGAACTCTTTTTTGTTTGTTGGTTATGCTAATTACCCTTTATGGGTACATGCCAAATTGCAGTTGGAGATAGTTAGAAAGAATCGAGAAGCATCTAATAACAAGCAATCTCAAAGTTAAAACCGCAATCCCATATGATTTTGTTTTGGCTGAAGTAGGTACTTTATCGTTGGAGGGGATAGCAATAACTAGGTTAATAAGTTATTTAAAGAAGGTTGAAAACATGGATGACCAATGTTAACCCAAAATAGATATGGAGGAGGATCTAGACCATAGGAAGAAAACTTGGATAAAGAAAAACAAAAAATGACTAAGCAAGTGGAACATCGAGTTGCATGAATGTCCCATTGCCAATGAAGAAAAAAAAAATTTGTGACAGGAAAATTTAGGACTGCCATGTGGACTAATCACATTGGGTGAAAAAAAAACATACTACATCAAAGAGTTTAACCCAACTTGTGAACATGGTGAAAGAACATATTTAGGGTCAGTTGTTAAAGGAAAAGAAAGGTTGTTAGTCGCACAATTGAGGACAAGATTGTTTCATCTTAGAAGCGAGACTGGTGGGTGGAAGATACCCAAGGAAGTTTGGGAAGAGAGAACTTGCATATTTTGCAATAAGGGTTTGATGGAGACAAAATGACACTTTGTCATGGAATGCGCAACCTATGAGGATACCTGTACTTAGTATGAAAACAGTTTGAAGGTTGATAACATGCATCATTTATTTGATGAAGATAAAATTAACCAATTTGCTAGCCTCCTAGTCAAGATCCATAGCAGAAGACTCGACATCGAAAGGAGTATGAAGAAAATTTAGTACTGCTATTCCTTGGTCCCTTAGATTGTTTAGTCTCATGCATGTCATCAAAATCATTCATTCAATGGAAGTTGCCTATATTTTTGGTTGACTAGTTCACAACTAATGGTTGGTATCTCACTAACCATTTTTATGAGCGTTGGGTTTTTTTAATTAAGGTGTATAGGTAAAAAAAAACAATAAAATTAAGATCTAAATATTAAAATAAAATGACAAACAATCAATTAAGATCATTAAATCGATGGTGTCAGGTAGGTAGGACAAAGGTTTGAACAAGCATCAAGCAAGAGGGGGGAGTTTTTAAGAGAGGATGATGAGGATGGTCATGGTGGAGACTCATATTTAGACGTATGAGGAAATCCTCTAGCTTTTGAGGAAGATATCAAATTGTTGGACCTTTAGTTACATGTGTGCACAAGCATTGGCTTTGCCACTTCATCCAAGAAATTCACATGCAAGCAAGTTTTGTCACGATCTCTACAAGGTGAGTTTAAGGCTCCTCTAGTCAAGACCTTAAGAAAGGCTTCCTATTCTCATCTTGCCCTACAAACAGGAACATGTTGTGTGAGGTGGGTTTGAGGTCTAAGGGGTGCTCGCCCTCTATCTGCTCTTGATGTGCCCCCTCTTCTTTCCAACAATGACTAGACCTTTGTCCCCTCTATTTCAAGGACGATAACTCTTCCTAGCAATGGTACTTCTACACTTTTCAAAAATAATATATTAAAATTCTTGTCAAGGCTATTGACAAATCAACCTCCATGTAGGTTAATGCTCTTGTAGGGAAGTTTTTGGTTGTTAGGAAAGGTGTACAATTTCAAATCTTGGAAGAAGTGGAAATCCAAAGATGAGCTAGAGGTTATTGTTATATCCAATGGTTTCTTCAACACTCCTTTCTCCTTTGATGACTATCTCCAAACCTTGAAGGATGGTATGTTGTTTCTTGACATATAATGCCTCTTCCTTATGAAGTGGGAAATAAGTTTGGAACTCAACAATGTTGGCAATAAAAAAGTTCCAATGCAAGTTACACTTTTTGGCCTAATGTTGGAATAATCAGATGAAGTCTGGATTGTCACTTCTAGCTCTCTTGATGATCTCATTATGTTTGATAAGGTGACCAAACCTAGATAGTGCTTCATATCTATTAGATTTTATGTTAACATTGCGATCAACAAGCAAATCCCTTCCTTAGTCACTCTTTCCTCAAAGCTTTGAGATTAGGTTAAGTAGATTGATTATAAGGGATCCCTTGTCATGCATCACAAATGTCACAAGATGAGAGATGCTATTGTTGTGTGTGGTTTTCCCTTGAGTAACCACAAACATTCTAAGAATGTGCAATTTCCCTCCAACCCTTGTGTCCCCTCGAGGTTGTATGATTTGAATTGTCTTGTTGTAGACAAGAAGCTTTTTGAGACTCCTCTTTGAAAGAGAGATGTAATTGTTCAAATGAGGCTATGATTCATACTCCTCTTTGCTAATTGCTCTCTTGCAAGGAAAAAGATTTATCTCCTATATGGTCATATGACCTTTCCAATCCCATCCAAAAAGGGTTTAATTTGGAAAAGCGTTGTAAAGCTAAATCAAAACAAAGCTCTTTAAGGATTTTTGCATATAAACCACCTTAGGAGGATAATTTGTTCTTTGGTGGGATATTGTGGCTTGACTTTGTCTTATGATATTAGTGTTTCATGCTCTAGGTGGTTGTAGGGCATTTTTCTCGCTTCTTTGTATGCATTTGGCCCTTCTAATTTATAGCTTTAATCGAATACGTTTACCATAAATAAATAAAAACAACCAATTAACTAAGAATGTTGTGAACTATATTTTTATTAATCTCGAATGTAAAATAAATATCTAGAGATTCTTTGAAAATTAACTTTGGATTCCTTGATAATTAGTCACAGTGACCCTTAAGCTAATGCTTGCATGGAGGAAACTATTGCACACAATTCTCTACGCTCTGGCCAACAACCATCCAAGATATAACTGATATCTTTAATTAAAGATACACTATATGCCTATTCTCCAATGACCACTATATGTTGTGCTCTTATCACCTAAGAGATTTTTATGCCAAAATTTCCATATACAACATTGCATGCGCACCCACACATATATACATTTACATTTACATATACATATATGCATACCTATATATACATACATATATGCATATGTGTGTGTGTGCGAGCGGGGTTGAGTAACCATCACACATTTTCATATTTTTTTAATTATATTATTTAATTCAATAGCATTCCCTAAATCATTAGTAATCCCCTTAATCATAAAATTCATTATATATTTTGATAGTCTTGTATATTTCTTTACACTTGAAGTTAAGCTACATAACAGTAGAGATAGAAAAATGTCAGTACAATGATACAACACAAGTTGAAATGTGTAAACCCTGTTTCGCTATTCTATCTTGATAGTGATGTGTCGGTTGCAACTACAATGCTTGCACGTACATTCCACTTGAATTATTTGTGAAGAAAGTCAGGCTATGAAAAGAACGTAATTCTTAAGTATACTTGTAGCAGAAATCAGAAAATATAAAATCTATTAACAAAGGCCAAACGTTCATGCAATGATCAAAAAATGTTTCCAAAGAAAATTTGGGATCGTAAATTTAACTTTGCACTTCTTATATAATACTTCCAATTTTTGCATGCTTCGAGAGGTATATTAGCTTTGTGTGCTTTAAACCAACTTTAAAACAAAACTAAAGGTGCATAGCTGCATTTTAGACATGAAAGATATTGAGGCAAATTATTGCAAATTTGAAGAGGTAAAAATGTCTGAGATACATACAGCAGGCTGCAATGAATGCTGCCAAAGAAAAGGTATAAGGTCGATATCTCTGTTAATTTTATTTTTTTTAATTGATATTACACTGCGGCCTCTTCAACCTAGTCTAAGCTTCCCTTCAGCCTTTGGAGCATCTACAACAAACAGGATTATTTTCCTTCTAAACGAGTTCTTCAGAAATATGGGTACATACCAATAGATCACTTTGAAAATTTTATTTTTCATATCATATTACAGCTTCTCCAATGTAGACATCAGCTTCTTCTTAGCTCAAGGCGCATTTATAACAAAGTGAATTTCTTCCTTTCTAAAAGAATTTTGAAATAAATGTCAGTATCTCAATGTTATTCGAGAAAAATGAAGCACATATCAATGAACTGCCCACCAAAAATCTCTCTTAATCTTGTACTTGCATGTGGAACTCTTATACGAAAGTAGGTTGTGTTCAAAAAATCTGTGCAGTCAATGCACAGATATCTGCACTTCTGATATCATTCCTTGATCATACGTCGCATTGATTTTCGTTTGTTGACATCCAAATATTTTTTCCTCAAGCGCACAGCTTTTGGGGTTACCTGCAAATACAGTCGTCACATTTGTCAATTACCAAAATAGTTAGGAATGCATTAAAATGTGAGCATTTTTGCAGACGAAAAATGCTCACAAATTTGTCACAAAGAACAAAAAAGATTGTAGAAAGAACTTTAATTGGTAACAGAAGTACAAAAATGCATGCCACTAGTTACAAAGATTGCAACCAACAAATTCTACATCCAACAATCAGTGGACACATCTATGTTAGAAGGTAGCAAGTATATGCTTAAGCTATACTGGATGTCAGGAACCACCTCAATGAGTTCATCAGCAGCAACATATCCAATCGCTTCCTCTAGGGTCATCTGAAAACAAAAATAATCAGTTCCTCGGTTCCAAAACTTGTTACATGATTTTCTAAGAAATTGCACCCACATAAGAATAACACATAAGTATACTAATAGCACTCTTGAAATATATAGAAGCATCAACTCGTTAAACACGTGAAAAATGCATCTTTCAATCAAACAGGAATTAATAATAAAACAAATCCTTTCTAAAACAAAACTTGTAATGCTTTAACCCACAACAAGGTTCGAAAAACAGGTCAGAGTCCTTGAATTGGAAAAACCTAACATTTCAGTTAACAGTCACATTGGCTTCAAAAAATATTCAGATTCATCGATGGAATCAAACTCATCCCTGCAAGAGAATGCTATCACCTCTTATGTGATAAAAGTGAAAATATATCAATGAAACTTCGTAATTTATAAGAAAGCAAAAAAACAGAAGTCAATATTATTTTCAGATTAATGCACGAATGGTATTGTTGTGTTTCAAAAGAGGGTAAATGCCCCAGGCAAATCTTTTTGAGCAGGCGCAGCAGACAAAAGCAGCAGTATTGATTCTAAAGACCAAGTAGATACGAATATTTCTTTATTTAAAATTTTCATAACTAGTTAAGTCAGTTTTATCATCATTAATGCGATATAGAAATTCATGACAACAGCAATGGAAATGGGTCTAGGACTTCTCACCTGTCACCATTCAACTGTGGAAAGGGGTTTAAAAGAATAAATTGAAACATAAATATATCAATCACAGAATAGAAAGGAAGGCAAAACAGAATAATAAATAATTGTAGGCATACCTGACGCGGGGGTGCTAAACGGACATTTTCGTCCTTGTTTGCAGAACGCATATTAGACAGCTCTTTTGCTTTTACGGGATTCACCTGTAAAACATAGTTACAGGTTTCTGAATAATTTATGCTTGTTAACCTCAAATCTATATGTTCTTTAGCAGAACCTTGCGTACCATGGCAGTTCACTTGTAAGTAGTTGAAAAAAAAAAGATCAGGTTAGAGTGGTAGAAACATACATCAAGATCAGCGTCCCGTGAATGTTCCCCGATTATCATTCCATCATAAGTCTGAAAATACAGTTAACCATGGTAAAGTTTTTAACAGTGACATTTTCAAACTCAAAAAACAATAATGGGCATTTGATGAGACTTATACTGGAAATCATTAGCAGACTCTATGAAACAGTTATGTCAATCAAATGAGCTTTATGAAAAAATAAATGTAATTATATGAATCCTAAGATTACTTCCTATGCTCAGAAGTTCAAACTATAAACCAAAAATTATAACTTGTTAGGTCAAATCTAGTAACAGTTTAAAATTGAATGCAGAACTCTCATACAAGCTTACCAAAACCGGAGTACAAGTAATATCTTCGAAATATTGACTTGGAAGTGCATGATTGATATTTATTTCAAAATGCAACAAATGAAAGAAAAAGAAACCTTCTCATTGCTAATCAAAATGATATTAATTTGTAATTTTAGTGCAATGAATATCTTTGCATGTACTCGTTTGCAAGAATGATTCATACACCTCTCATAGACTATGGTTGTGAATAGCTAGAGATACTTTTTTCTATGAAAAGAAAAGGTAGATAAAAACCTCTGTTCCTGGTGCAACAAATAGAATTCCACGGGCTTCCAAACTCATAAGTGAATATGCAGTGATTGTCCCCGAACCCATTGAAACCTGTCCTCAGTATTAAATAAAATTATAAATACAACTTCAATCATTATTCTGTTATAAAAGATGACAAGAGACAAGCATTAAGACTAAACATGCTGCAGAGGCACACTAAAAGTCCATTCAGGTCTCTGTATATCTTGCTCGAACTATAGAGTAGAATAGCATATTTGAAATGTCTTCAAGCACTTTTCTTTATATTGTGAACTAATATTAATATCACATTCCAAAATCTTCTCAATTGACACATGCTACCCCAGTAAAATTTATGAAACTTGAAACTCTAACATTATACTTAAAATTAAAGCAATTGACATAGAAACTTTAATGACCCCACCAACATTCCATTGTATTTGGGTTAGAAGAGTGATTCATAGAGAAACACACATCAATACTGTTGTCAGATATTAGATATGACTCGAGCAATACATCAATTGCTTAAGGCACCACCCTCTCCTTCAAAACAGATCCAGATCCATTTGTATGTCAGCCCGGTAGTGAACAAATTATCGCGCCAACTCTAGCTAAGTGGGTTAGTTAATGCTCACATTGACATCCACTCTAGCTTTAAATTTTATAAGAATACATTCAGTTATTTGTATCTTATCTTTGGCATATAATCTTAAATACTAAAGCCAATGGCATGCCGATGGACTCCTGGTTTTATAGCTGTGTAACTAACTTACCCACAACTCACGAGCCACACCTGCTGAAAAAATTACTAGTTATTTGATGAAATTTAGTTAGACTCGGGGAGTCTGATAAACAGATTCAGCTGGCAGAAAAACAGAAAAAAATAAAATACAGGTATAAAACCCAAATGTTCTGGATTTGATTGTTACTTTTGTCTTCAGAAATTTGAATCTCAGCTGTGTGAAGTGATTGTCGGGTCACTAAAAGGATTTATCAACAATAGGAGAGCAATTTGATAGATATTTCCTTGGGTTTTTTATTCTCATTTTTTTGTAATGTCCCAAACAAAAATGTTTCGATATTTGCAACTTCACAAAGGATAATGTATGAAACCTTTAACACCTTGTGATTACCAAGATCCTGATGTAAGCAAAATGACAGCATACAGTGAAAGCATTAGAATAATAATATAATTTAATACTTATTGGCAGCAAGCCACACTTGCAACTGCTATTAAATTTTAGAAACAATGAAACATTTATTCTAGAGCAATCCTTCAAGATTACAAGCTAATATCTGAAATAATTGAAACTAGTACTAGCAGCAAGCCTTCCAAAACAATTCTAAACTTAATATTAAATTTGGCAGTGAACTGCACAGATTGACATTACATTACTAGAAATAAAATTAGTTCATTGATGCCATGGTAGCATAGCCATCCAGACTTACAATACTGAAAACAACGACAAATTTTATGTTATTTTTGGCACTAAATCACACAAAAAATTACAAGGCAATCAATAGTAAGATTATTGCATTATTACTGGACAGAATAAGCAATATCAGAAATAATTATAAATAGTTCTAGGAAGAATATCTAATACTGTCGATTGGGCCATCTCATCCAAGGTTGGGCTGTAAATAAGTGCTAGAAATATTGCTTAGCACATAACTTTCATAGAGTACTACTTCTTCCCATCTTGCATAGTAAGAACGTTAATGTAGTTATGAGGTTGTCGAGTCCACAAAGATTTATAAAAGAAGGTAGAATTTTTATCACCTTCTTTTACCCACTAAATTCTAGATTTTTGCCTCCAGTGTCCGATCCTTTAACCACTAAATTCTAGATTTTTGCCTCCAGTGTCCCATTCTCGAAGAGAAACTTTCAAAAGGAGTTATTTATGAAACAAACCTTCAGCACTACCGGAAGTTCTAAGGTTCCAATTGATCTCTTCGAGCTGTGCAAGGATTTGTTGTTTTTTCTCCTTGACATCACCAAATTCAATCCAGTTCGAATTTTTTTATTCGACCTTGAGATATTTTAAACATTTAACATAAGCAAACATGTGTTCCGTATGTAGGTTTACCTTCCAACCACTATTGTTGAATGAGTCAAGCTATGTTTTCATGACAAAGCCACATCAATTGGAATCGGAAAGGAGCATAACACGGAAGTAATTTACCCATCTCCAAAGAAGCTGGCTGCTGATCAAAACCAATGTTGTTTAAAATCTAGGAATTAAGAATGCATTCCTTTAACCACCATTCTTCCAACAAAAGAAATTGGTCGAGACATTCCAAGATGCATTTTGGGCCTTGTCGTTTATTGGACCATGTAATCACCCCATTACTAGTAAGAACATCCACTAAGTTAAGAGATTGTATGTAGCTAGCCACAGTGGAGGAGCTAGAATCCAAATGTGAAGAGCCATCTGCTTTTCTTGTAAATTAAGGATGGTATTGAAATTGTCGCCAAGGAGGAGGATAGGAATGGCAGGAAAGGAACAAATCATAGATTCTATGTGTTGCCATTGCAACATCTTTTCTGCAATTGCATTGGGAGCACAAACATGTATAAACAAAACACTTTTGGTCCCACTTTTAAAATAACCTTTTATTTAATATTAAAACATAAATTGCCCTTAATACAACTTAAAATTACTTTTTCGACAACTTAAATTATTGAATTATTACCTTTGCACAACCCCATCGGCCTATGGAAAATAAAATAATAGTCTGGGGGTCTTCATTGGGCTTACACTTGAGAAGGGGGCATGACACTAATTACAATGCACACTACATAGTGCATTACTGCATAATTTGACTTCAAAGTTCAAACCCTTAAAATCAGTTACACACACAAACTACAGTATCAAGCTACAAAGTAAGACAAAGCAGGCAAAGCCAATGAAGCTAGCTGCTATGAAGTACAATCAACTATGAGGCTGCAGCTAATGAAGTGATGCTAGATCATCTAGCTTTTTAATACGAACAAAGTAAATAGATTAGATTGTCTTATCTAATTGGATATGAGCACTGTAATGTCCCCTACCTGATTAACATAATTAATCTATTTCAATATGCTAAAATTGATTGAGAGACTATTTATGAAGCCAGTCATTGATATTCTTCAATTTATTAGTTATTAATAAGTGCTTATTCATTTTCCTCATTAGAAGATTAATTTCATTATTCATAGTTCTTAATATAGATATCAGACCCTGCTACTACTTCAGATTTAAGGGAGAGGGGTCTATGTATGTTACCAAAGCGTTTAGAGACCAAATACAATAGGTTCCCTCAAAGTTTACAGATCCAAGCCCTTACCTATCTTGGGTATATACCCTCAAGGCTTATGGGTCGCTGATCCCCACCCTATCTTGGGACTTAAACTATTGCTTGGATTTAGACTGCCCCTTTTTGGAACATCTCATCCCCCATCTTCTTAAATACTGATAATAGCAGCAAGAATGAATAGTATATACATATTCTTTTTAATGTTTATTACCTTAAGAGTTCTTTCTGAATTAAAATCTAATATTGTTAATTTTTCTGATCAAGACATTACACATACCCACACCCATATATATATATACTTTCATTTATTTTTCAGACACTATTATAAATATATATAACTGCAGAATAATATAGCTGCAGAACAGTTCTCAGAAGAAGCATCAATGCTATAACAATTTATGAATAAGCATACCGATGGTAGCAGATACAGCAATCTGCTTATATCCACCAATCCGCACTATTCTTTCCTTATTATTCGATGCCTTTTTTCCTCACTTGCTATTCCGTGTCCTCTTCAATATCATGGAGGCTATTTATTTACCTCCGTAGGTGGTGGAAAGCCACCCTTCAGTGGCAGCGACCCCGTTTTTTTCTTAATCGGTGGCAGTCACACTCATGACATAAGAATCATAATGATTCAATAGTAATACCATAAATAATTAACTAATAATAATTATTCTTATTTAATTAATAGTGTATTTATGTTCTTAATTTATTATTTTATTTATTTCTGATTTTATTGGTATGTTAAGAAATATTATTATTATATAATAATCAATTCATTATTTAAGTAGTTCATTCAAATCTTTAATTTGAATGAAAAAATAACTCATAATTAAATAATTAATACATAAGCACATTCAGATACAGATTATTACTATTTGACAATATGGGGACATCACAAGCACAAACAATATAAGTTGCATTGTTAACAATCACTTAGTTTAGTAATGCACTAAGTTATATCACTATTCGCAACTAAATAATGCAAGGACCTTCATCCTCCTAATCTGATGTAATACCTGTATAAAGGGACCTATTGATGTTTACTCAATCCTCATGCCACGGTTTGATGTTGTAAATCAGCAGACAGGAGAAATAGCAAGGCACCATATTTCTCATGAAGACCAAACACAATTTCCATATCCTAAACCATTGCTTGCAACAAAGATCTCATTTCTATATCCCTCAAATGTTCAAAACAATCTATATCACCACAATCATAACACCTTTCCCATGAAATGAGCAAGGGTACTAACATGGAACTCACACATTGTTACTTCCACTAAGTACATCAGAATTTGCACTCAAAAGATTAGGAATCAAATGAATCATGGCCATATATCCTCCCAAACAGAGATATATTCTTACTCCCAATCATGCATTCTAACAATCACACCTAATTGATTCAGCTGCCCTTCATCAAACTTGACCATAAAATTGGATAATTGAAAACATCATGATTTGTTTTCATGAATACTTTGGCCTACAAATAATACAGACTCCTAAGACTCCTAATATTGAAGCTCCAACAATCTCTCTCTCTCTCTCTCTCTCTCTCTCTCTCTCTCTCTCTCTCTCTCTCTCTCTGTTGTCTGTCGGTCTATATCATAAGTAGGTTACTTTCTATTTGTTTGTTTGTCTATATGTCTACCGTCTATATGTTTGTTTGTTTGTCTGTCGGTTTGTCTATCTACTTGTCTCCATTTGTCTAACTATTGGTCTGTTTTGTTGGAATCAAGGAACACTAAGAGGGGGGGTGAATCAGTGTTCTACCGATAAATAAACTTTCAAACTTATTCTTAGACCACTGGAAGCAAATGCAAGAAAGTAAAATGCAGAAACACAAGATAAACAGCCACAAAAACATAACACCAAGATTTTTACATGGAAACCGGAAGGGGAAAAACCACGATGGGATGAAACCCACAATATTCATATATTGTGATCAGAAGTACATAAATATTACATGAGGGGAATGCACTTGCATTCAGGCACACTACCTAGAACCTGAGTTACCGGGTTCGGCCCCCTAGACCCCTGGTACTGGTCCGGTACGGTTTTGGTTCAGGGTTCGGGTTCGGTTCGCCTGTGGTTCGGACAGGGTTCGTGGTTCACAGGCCTAGTTCGAACCAGGGTGAACCCAAGAGGACCCAGAGTCGAACCCAAGACGACCCAGGTCAAACCCAAGAGGACCCAATTCGAACCCAAGAGGACCCAAGTTGAACCCAGGGGTCTGACAACCCAAAAATGGATTTTTTTTTTTGCAAAATTTAATTTTTTTTGAATTCCACCACAAAAAAAATTAAAATGACCCTAAAAGTGAGTTTTAAAACATTAACTTTGCTCATTTCACACAAGCAACATGACTACAAGCAAGAGGAAACGAAAATGTGGGATATGGAGCCAAAACATACTGATTTGGATAAATTCAATTCTCAACTTGTTGCATTTGATGACTCAGATAGCGAGCAAACTTAAAGTGCAAGTACAAGTGTCATTGGCATTGGCATTGATTCATCCAATGTCAATGTCAATGATGAGGAGGAGGAGAATGAGGATGATGAATTAGAGAATCCATTTGATGATCAAACTTTAAATTGTTGAAAGTTGAAACAATGATACTTGAATATTTTATCATTTTGATATTAAACTTGATGTATATGATGTTGTTATGGTATGATCATGATGCTATGATTACAAGTTTATGTTGGTTTTGTTGTTTATATGATGCTAAGTGGCATGCTAATCTTAATTCATGCTTATAGGCTGCATATATATATAATTTACATGTTTTTGTACTAACGAACTGTTGATGTGTATTTTGTACACGACCAAACACAGAATAAAATACCTAAAGGTACCTTATCCTCTCTTGAATAAAGTCTCCGAATGCTGAAGATGTCGCGAAAAGGATCAATCGGGATGACTTCAAGGTTCTTTGCTGTAGGATCTCTACGTGTGGATAAGCTCTCTATGGTATGATGTGATTTGCTGGAATCACAAGGGGACTTACACTTCAATGACCTGAATGTCTGATTTGCTGGAATCACAAGTCCTACTAACTAACTGAAAGACAAACAAATGGCAAAAGATGCAAGGTTCAAGAAGTCTACTCTACTACCTAGAATGCGAGAAGATGGATGAATGACTAGGTGGATTCCTACTGGGCTGGGTCTCACCATCAGGCTGAACAATTCAACACCAACTCAATGCGATCTTCTAAGGGATGCTTCTAATATATTTAAATCGTACACCATCTGACAATGATCACCATTCAAGAAAATGCATGAAACAATAGACGTGTAACGACTTATGATTAAGCTCATTTGTTCCAGTTGACCACGCAAGGCGCACTTACCATCAGCAAGAGGCTAGTGGTTTGGATTAGACGGATTCCACACAGGTGCATTCAACAATTTCCTTCATTCGATCTAATCATCTACCATCTAGAATTGAAGATTCAACAAGAAACCATGCATATTGCAAGAAACGACACACTTCACCATTACTTCAATGAAAATGGAGTTTGTTTACAATCAATGGCAACAATTTCTTGCCTTGTCCTCCTATTCTACTCTAATTGCTATTCTATCGACTGACTAACTATTCCCTAACTACCTTCTATTCTCTATCTCCTTTTCTATTATAAGCCTTTCACAAATGAAGAGTCGAGGCTTATATAGTGCCCATAATACAATTCAATGGCTAAGATCAATTTGAGATCAATGGCCAAGATTCTACAATGAAAACCCTAATTAGGGTTTGTTACAACCATTACATAGCATTTAATGCTTGACCAATGATAAAATTACATTTTTAGGACACATGTCTTCTCCGAAAAATTCGACCAATAGATAGCTGGGGTAGGTACATAGAAGTTTGTGCCACCTCCCATGAGTTAGGTTCATTGAATTTGGACATGTAGAGGTGGACCAATCCGACTGGAGGAGTGATGACTGGGATGCCACCTCGTCTGACACTTGGTTGATGCCAATTTGATGTTGCTAAGAAGCTAGCTTTAATTAACTCTTCTGAAACTATCTGCTTCTTCAACGAACCCTTGCTCTGACTTCTTTTTTCTTTGATGTGCAGGACGATTGATGTACCTCGCCTTGGAATGCTGGATTGGAAGAAGTTATTCCTGATGATGCTTGACCGAAGAAGGCCGTCCTTGTCGATGCTAGACTGGAGGAGGTCGCTCTTGTCCTTGCCTAATCTTCTTGGAGGAGAGCCTGCCAACTTGAAGATACTCCAGCCTTTGGAGTTGCCATCTTGACACCTACACAACATTTCAAAATTAGTAATATATCTTGAAGTCTAGAAATTAAACTTAAAAGGAAGATTTAAGATTTTAATTAGGAAACTTCATGATAAATCTTGAGTTATCATTTCCTAATTAACCATGCAATACTTAGATTTTTCCAAAACAAATGTCCAAAAATCAAACCTTAAACAAGGGTGTCAAGATGATTTTGCCATACCTCCTCGAGTATTAAACTCTAAGAAATGATGTAAAAATAGATGAATTTCGCTAGGCAAAGTGTAGATCAAAGCCTTCTCTTGAACGAATTGCGCCTCCTCTAGCTTGCAAAAGAATAAACTCCACTTCCTTCTAGCCTTCAACACTTGAAAGAAATTCGCTCCAAGCAAGCCAGATTTCGCTCCTCCAATTAGCTCTCCAATTTCGCACTTAAGGAAATGATTGAATGATTTAAAATGTGAAACAAACTCCTCAATATATAGAGCGCTCACCCCTTGCTTCCTCTAGGCCGACTTGGCTAATAAAAGGAGGTAAAAGATAAATAAAATTCCAAAAAGGGGGCCGACTTGGCAAAATGAACGCAAAATAGTGCCTTGAGCGCTTTATTTTTAATTTTAAATGCCTCCAAAGCAAAATTTCGATTTTCACAAGGCTTAAAATTAATTTATTAAATGCCAAAATGCTTTTAATTTAATGCCAATTTAATTTTAATTTCCCAAATGCCTCAACATTAGCAATTTTGGCGATCTAATGCAATTTGGAGAATATCAATTTTTAGAACAAGGCTCAATGAAGTTTTGCAAATAATTTCGCCCTGGACCCTCTCTGAGGGTTAGGAGCGATTTTTCAATTATAGCCTTGAATACTTCGCATCTTGACTTCAAAGTTTCCTAGAAGACAAACTAATATCCAATTAAGGCGTTGCACTTCAAATTTTGACACTTTTCATGAGGAAAATAGGTGGAATTGTCAATTTCGCCCTGGACCCTCTCCAAGGGTTAGGAGCAATTTTTCAATTTTAAGCTAGAATCCACCTTAACTTGTTTGTTGAACTCACAATGTCACTTCTAAGATCCATTTCCTTACACTACCAAGTCAATTCATCAACAATTTTGGAGGAAATAAGGAAATAATGCCCTTAAAGGCAATTTCGCCCTAGACCCTCAGCAAGGGTCAAGAGCGATTTTCTATTTTTTGCTCAAAATTAGCATTTCTCAACATTCAAAATCTTTTCAAGACATTTCAAATAGGCTTCCTCACTGACTTCCAGACTTAGCTCCATCCAATTTGAGAGAAAAAGTGCAAGTTTGATGTTTTTTGCCTTACCCTCTCTGAGGGTCAAGAGCGATTTTTTTTTATTTTGACTACAAGTCTTCACTTCCTTCTCAAAACACTTTTTCACCAAGCTAGATCACGTTCAGGCCTCCAAAATAAGCAAGAAAATCATCCTTCCAAATTTTTCGCCCTGGACCCTCTCTGAGGGTCAGGAGTGATTTTTGCAAATTGGGCTTAATTCTCCATCATTTCTCATTAAAACTTTATTCACCACTAGGCAACGTCCTTGCTTTAACCTCTCCATCCAAATTTGCTTCGTTGTTGTTAGGAAAAATGAGAATTTTCAACATTTTCGCTCTAGACCCTCTCTGAGGGTCAAGAGCGATTTTTCATTTTGTGACCAAAATCATCAAGTTTCAAAAGCAAAACATTATTCATCATGCTTTTGGAGGTCTCTTCACCTTAGCCGATCCTTGCCTTAGCACAATTTTGAAGAAAACATGCATTTTTTGTGATTTTCGCCCTGGACCCTCAGCAAGGGTCAGGAGCGACTTTTTGGTTTTAGGCATATTTCCTCTTTTGTTGATCATCCAAATTATATTCAACGGGTAAAACATGCTTTCCTTCATCCATTCCAACTATAAAAATCACTTTGACCTTGCAAGAAAAATGCACATTTGAAAATTTCGCTCTGGACCCTCTTTGAGGGTCAGGAGCGATTTTTGCTATCTGGACCAAAATGCTTCACTTTTCATCTCAAAATTTATTTGCTAAGGAAGATGTCATCTTGTTTCATGCTATGAATAAGCTCTCATGTCCAAGAAAGTCAAAAAAAAGTGTTTGGAAAGAATTTCGCTCTGGACCCTCTCTGAGGGTCAGGAGCGACATTACCTTTCCTGAGCAAAACTCCTTCATCTCATCATCTTTAATCAAGTCTGGATACTTTATCATGCTCACTTCATCCTCCATCATGCCTTTGACATCTCAAATTGACCAAATAAGGCTAGCAATGACCCCTATAAGATTTTTCGCTCTGGGCCCTCTCTGAGGGTCAGGAGCGATTTTTCTGTTTTCAACAAGGTCCTTCATTATTTCAAGTCAAAACTTCTTCAGGTGGATGAAGAAAGTCATTTATTTTCCATTCATGATCAGAACTTGGTCTCTTTCCATTGCAAAATGAAGGAAATCAAAATCTCGCCCTGGGCCCTCTCTGGGAGTCAGCAGTGATTTTTCCCTTTTAGGCCAAAAATCATCACTTTTCCTGCCTTCAAAACTTCAATCGCCTTCAGTGACGTTCAATCATCCTTCCGGGAGACCCTGCACAAAACAAATTAGAAAAGTCAGTGACAAATATGACTTAAACAATATTTTCGCCCTGGACCCTCAGCAAGGGTCAGGAGCGATTTTACCTTTTTAGGCCAAACTGCTTCAAACTTAAGCCTCAAATCACTTCACAAGGCAAAATCAGGTCATTTTCAAGGCCAGGAACCGGTTAGCAAGTCCATCAAAAACAAGAAATTGCACTTAGGATAAAATTCGCCCTGGGCCCTCAGCAAGGGTCAGGAGCGATTTCTGTGTTTCAGGCATCATCTCACTTCAAAAAATGGATCACAACTTACCCAGGCAAAAACACACAATTTCTCCTTCAAAAATGCTAACACTTAGTCAAAATTGGATTTCACCCTAAAAACCCTGACTAGACCTAACCTAAGACCTATTTGGCTCCCCTGAAAGGCTTACCTTATTTCAATCATCTCAATTCTTCGGGAGGATACTTAACAATTCTTCAAAATTTGACTGGACTCAGCCTGAATAACATCCAAAGGAACCCCTACGGTTTAGCCCTAGCCCAGGCAGACAACTCACTCACTCAAAACCCTGAAACAGAGAGAAGAACAAGCAGAGAGAGAGCAAAAAAAAACGAAGCAAAAAGAGGGGGTCCCCATTCTAATGGGGCGATGTGTGAAATGGTCACAACATGAACCCAAACCCCTTTTCAAAATTTTGCCGTACTGGTGTACCAGTTCTTCGAACCTGAACCGGTGCCCGAACCCGAACCCGAACCCGAACCCAAACAGGCAACCTAGCCTAGAACCAAAGGTTCAATTACAATATGGAAGTCTCACTGACTTTCAGATCAATTACAATGATAACTACAGTTATTGAACTCCAAAACAGCATCAAATAATGCCTGGATGAGTTCTGGTTAAGTGCAAAAGCTTTGATTGTATAACCTCTGCAACTCTTCTCTGTTTTGCCTCTCAATCAGCTACCGGATCAAGAATGTCCACGTGAAACTACGCCAAAACGGTTTCTCGATCACAACTCGCTCATTCCATTATCCAAAAAGATCTTCTACACCAGTCTTATATATCCGCAACCACACAATAAAACATTCATCAAGTCGGCCAACACAATATGCAATGTAATGTGTTAACCTGATGTCGGCTTAGATCGGATCACCAAAACATATGCAGATCCATCAAATGATGTCAAAATGATTTCCACAAGTCGGCCCTATCCTCCCATGCATGAATCTCACCACCACAATCACTGCAATTCTTCCGGATGAAATACCAAAGATAGATTACCGAATCACTTTCTCCACCGGTTACCAAAAATCATGACTACCGGATAGGATTTTCAAGGAGAGTTGCCATCAATGACAACCCTGATCCATTACCATGCACTAAAATCCATCGAATGAGTGTCAATTGCCAACAATCTCCCCCTTTGGCATTGATGGCAACACTCGCAAAAAATGACTTAAGTGTTGAAACTTGTACACTAGATCAAAATTTCTAAGGCTCCCCCTTAGATCAAAAACTCAAAAACCTATATCAACCCAAAAACTTGCATCCTTCTTTCACTCTACTCTCCCACTTTGACAACAATGCCAAAGATGGGGTGCTAATCAAAAATGTATGTACAAGAGTGTATACCGGATATACTATACATACTTGAAGATGTCTACAAAAATGGTCTTCAAAAATCTTAAGTGAGTATCCCAACCACTCTTCAAGTCATCCAAAACTGTGATGAAGGCACTAAAAACATAGACATATCTCTACATCCTTCAATTCAGACGGAATAGGTTGAGTAATTGTCTTCAAACAATCAGCTTTATTACTCAACATGGTGTCCATCCGAGGAGCAACAAGGTTCCGAAGTTCGCCTACCCGCTTCAAAATTCTCTCCTTTTTCTGAATTTAGGCTCAAGATTTGATCAGTAAGAGCCATCACCTGACCTCCACCACTGCTGGCAAGGGCAACATTAGAATCAAATGACTGAGATATATTGTCAAGCTTGCCCTGGCAAACACTGATCTGCTTGTCAATATCTAAAGTGAATTTGGATAGTGAAAGGCATGACTTCTATATCTTTCCTCCTTCACTCAATGCTTCAGAAAGTCTGCAGTCCTTTATTTAATCTGACCCTATCATCTTCAATCATTTTTTGGAAGGTTTGCATTCTCACCTCCTTGTATCTTTCCAAAACCTTCTTGGTGGTTGCCTTCTCCAGTGATTCAAAATTGGAACCGATATTGTTAATTAACTGTAAGAGCTTACCGGAGGAGTTAGAATTTGGATCTAGTTGTACTTCCGGTACCACCTTCTGAAGAATACCTACAGACATCTCAATTAACTTCATGTCCTCATTCTCTGATTTTACGAAGTCCTAACTAGCTTGAGCCTGGACTGCTGCAGCTACCATTAGCATTTCTACCAGGGACATCTGTCTGATATCAAGAGGTTTATCAAAATTAATAGAGATCTGCGAGAGAATTCTTTTTCCTTTGTCCTTCAAACTGCCAAGACTATCGGGACATTGTCAATATTCTGCTCTCCCTTCTCTTGTCCTTATCATGTACTTTATCCTTCTTTGCCTCTTCTCTTTCTGCAACCTTTCCTTCTTTATCCTTCTCCTTTTCTTCAGCTTGTGCACCAGTGTTTCCACTTGGTGCAGTAACATCCTTAGGAGTCTCTTGAGCCTCTTCACCTTTCATCTCCACTGTGTCTGGATGATCAACCGGAGGATTTTGACTAGTCTACCGGATGAGAGGTGTCATCCTTCTGAGATTCATCTTCATTGATTGGCACCCGATTGTTTCTTTAGAAAAAATTTCCATATCTCTTCTATTTCTTTTCTCACTTCTTCAACCCTACCAACCATAAGCATGTTTACTCTATTTTTGCTTCTGAATTCCTTCCGATTGGCCAGCTCCATAAGTCTATCAACCTCTTTTTGAGATATGCAAGCACTGATGTTTATCAATTCACACTCTTTCATTTCTTTATCTAATTTGCTTGTTGTTAGCCTCCTAGCATCAAGAATATTATACAAATCTTTGGGAATGCTACACTCTAACTCAATTAAAGACTTGCTGAAATTATGCAAATGCAACACAACAGCTTCCTCAACTTCCCTTTGCTCATTTTCATCAAAATCATCATAGTATACATTGATGTTCTTAAGATTACCGTCTTTAACAATTTCATCAGTTAGTTCTTTTGTAGTTAACGGAGGAATGAAGGTATATTTACCTTCTACCTTGCCGGATTCAAGGTCCTTATCAAATTTTGTTCTTACCCTTCTTCCTCTTTTAGGCTTGCTAGTCAGAGAGGGTTCAGATTGTGTCTTCTTGCTTTGCTCACTACCGGACTAAGGTTTCCTAATTACTCTGACAAATTCACCTTTCTTTGCTTTCTCTGCTTCCTCATCTAACTTTGTCTCAGAAGCAACAAGGGATACAACTACATAAGTTCTCTTTGGTTTCTCCTTCTGCTTCAACACTCATTTCCCCGATGAGCTTTGTGTTGTAGATGACTTCACCGGAGTAGAGGAAGACTTAGTCTCCTTAGGCTTTGCTTGGGAGGGAACCGGTTCAGTCTTAGGCTTCTTAGATTCCATCTGAGCTTTCTCTTGAGCCTTCTTAATGGCTTCTTTGCTGAAACCCATCTGCTCCACTACTGCCTCTGCCATCTTTGCTACTTTTCTCTTCCTTTCCTACTGTGTGAATTTCTTGTGCAATTACATGTCTTTCTCCTTGAAGGTGCCAAATTTTTCTTCTTATGGGTCAACCGGTTTGCTCAGAAGGTGTTGAGCATAAGCTTCAAGAGTTTGAGCATCTACCTCATAACCCATTGACATTATCCACACCGTTCTAGGCTCTACTGCCTCCATATGGCATTGGTCTTTATCCACCATGAAACAAATAGTGTCAACATATTTTTCCACCACTTCCTTAGGAATTCTTATTTTGTTCTTCATTCTGCCTTGGAAGGTTTTAAAGAAGCTCCACAGGGCAGCTGTCTGATTTTCTCGGTTACCCAGTCTCTGCAGACCTTGTTTGATCTGAGTTGCCACCGGTAAGTCATAAGCCCATTGGACTTTGCCTGTGCCGAGGATCTCAATCATGAAATACAAGGCTAAACAAACAATCCGTGAACCAAATTTGAATAGATTCTTCTTGTCAGTTTTTATTTTCTTTAAGTTGCTCAAGAGCTCTTCAAGAAGAACTGAACACAAATCATACTGCATATCTTCTTTTACCATCTGATACGCTGCATAAATTGCAGTACCGGAGACAGAATTCAGTCCGCTAAACTAATAGACTTTATACCCAATGATCATGTATGCAAATCTCACGTCATGCTCTAGAATATCATCAATTGTCATTGATCTGTTTTCAAATTGAGCACCGGTTAGCTTTGCAACGGTAGAGTTCGTTACCTTCCTCAAATTTGGTTTGTGACCAGTTTTATTCAGGCAAGTGACTGCATGAATTACCTGCTTGGTTATTGTTGTGACCATTTCACACATCGCCCCATACAAATGGGGACCCCCTCTTTTTGCTTTTGTTTTGCCAGTTCTTCTCTCTGCTTTTAAGGTTTTGAGTAAGTGAGTGAGTCGTCTGGACTAGGGTTAAGCCTTAAGGGTTTCTTTTGGATATTTTCAAGCCAAGTCCAGTCAAATTTTGAAAGATTATTAAGCATCCTCCCGAAGATTGCAATTTTTGAAATAAGATGAGCTTGCCAGGAAGTCAAGTATGTTTCAGGTAGGTCCAGTCAGGATTTTGAGGCAAAATTCAAGTTAGGTCTAAGTATTACCATTTTAATGATGGGATTGTGCATTTTTTTTGTCTGGGTAAATTTTGACCAAATTTTGGAAGCAAGATAACTGATTCCTGGCCTTGAAGATGACCTAACCCTGCATGATGAAGTGATTTGAAGATTTAAATTGTGGTTATTTTGGCTTATAAAGGCAAAATCGCTCATGTCCCTCTCCCAGGGACCAAGGCGAAAATATTATTTGGTGCATATCTGTCTCTAACTTCCTTTAATTGTTTTGTGCAGGGTCGCCAGGAGATGATCGGACGTAAATTGAAGATTTTGAAGATTTTGAAGACTCGGAAATGATAAATTTTGAAGGTTTAAGGTGAATTCGCTCCTGTCCTCTACTGAAGGACCAAGGCGAAATGGTTTACTTAAGTCATTCTTGGCCTTGATCGATCAAATTGAAGCGCCAAGGATACAATGAAGGATGAAATGAGCATAATGGAGTATCCAGACTTAGTCGAAAGCGATGGAAGGTTGAACTTTTTGTCTAGAAAGATGAATTCGCTCCTGTCCCTCACCAAGGGACCAGAGCGATTTTTCTTTGTACACACCTTCTTGGACCATCTTTGGATTTGGGGTCTCGTTCACGGATTGTAAAAAGATGATATCTTCCCCAGCAAAGGAAATTTGAGATGAAAAGTGAAAAGATTTGGCCTTGAGGACAAAAGGCGCTCCTGTCCCTCACTGAAGGACCGGAGCTTGAATTCCAAATTTGCATTATCCTTGCAAGATCTAAGTAATTTTGCAATTTGAAGAGGTCAAGGGAAGTGTGTTTTATTCATTGAATATAACTTGAGTGGCCTACAAAGGAGAGAATCAACCCAAGTTGCAATAGGCGCTCCTGTCCCTCTCCAAGGGACCAGAGCGATTTTCAAAGGAAGCTCCTGTCCCTCTCCAAGGGACCAGAGCAATTCTCTCACAAGACAAACTTTTGGCAAAGGAAAAGCAAGTTTCAAGTTTGACATGAATGAAGGAAGGCGTAATCAATCCATTGAAGATAATTTTGGAAAGTTAGCAAAACATAAGTGAGCTCAAAATTGCCTAGGCGCTCCTGTCCCTCACCCAGGGACCAGGGCGAAAAACACATTATCAAGTCTTCCCCTCCAAATTTGGACGAATCCAGGCCAAAGCACAAGATGGCGATGCTATTTAAAATGCTTCAAAGAAGAATGAAGTTGCAAGGACCATAAAACTTGATGAAAATTGGCTAGGGCGCTCCTATCCCTCACCGAGGGACCAGAGCGAAATCTTCAAATTTGCCTAATAGCCTAACATTTTGGAATGCTACTTTCGTTTCCAAGACTCAAGATGGAATAAGGAATGATGTTTTACGCCTTGGAGGTAATTAGATATTGATATGGTTAAGAATTTGTGCTATGGACTAAAAATCGCTCCTGTCCTTCACTGGAGGACCAAGGCGATTTCTATAAAATCAACCATTTTCCTCCAAAGCCACGCCAAGACAAGGCGATACAAGATGGGAAATGTCCTTCGAAAGATGATGGACAAAGAATTGACCCCAAAAATCAACGATCCTGGGCTCAAATGTAAAAATCGCTCCTGTCCTTCACTGGAGGACCAGGGCGAAAATCCTTGGATGAGCTCATTTTGTCTTGAGAAAACGAGTTGAAAATGCACTGAAGGGACAATAAGGATCATTGCTTACCCCACCACATGAATTGGCGATTTGGAAGACAAGGACCAAGGACAAAAGGTAAGATCGCTCCTGTCCCTCACCAAGGGACCAGGGCGAAAGTGCTTTAAGGCACACTCCTTCCAAAGAAGGAATGAATTAAACTCAAGGTTCCCAATAAAAATGCTATTTTGGACGTCCAGGAAGAGACTTTGAACGTGAAAAGCAAGAAATACAAGGCCAAAAATGAAAGGGTGCTCCTGTCCCTCTCCCAGGGACCAAGGCGAGATTCTTAACAAAGTGATATTTTTACCATGCCTAGGCGCCAATGTCCTCTAAATCACATTAAATGTCAATTTCGCTAAAACTCCAAAATATTTAAAAAATTAAATTGACATTTAATAAGTGCGCATAGCATTTAATAATTAATTTTGAGCCTTAAAAAATCAAAATTTTTAATTATAAAGGCATTTAAAATTAATTATTATTAAATTAAATTTAAAAGATAGAGCGCTTGGGGTATTATTTTAATATTTTAATAAAGTCGGCCTCTTCTTTTATTAAATTTTGTTTATTTTGGTCTATTTTCACCAAGTCGGCCTATGGGAAATTGCAATGGTGAGCGCCTATATAATGGGGGTGTGTTGAACCATTTTAACCCATAATTCAATCATTTATTCAAGTGCGATTTGGAAGAACAAGAAGGAGTGCGAAATTTGATTTAAGAGGAGCGAATTTTATTGAAGGTTAGAGGTGGAGCGAATTTTCCTCAAGGCGTTGAAGACTAAAGGTGGTGAAGTTGATAAGGAAGCGCATTTTGCTAGAGGACTTCGATCTACCTTTTTCCTAGCGAATTTCCTTATTTTGCATTGTTTTTTAGAGTTAGTTCTCAAGAAGAGGTATGGCGAGATTTATCCTAGTCTCAATTTTGAAATTGTTGAAATTTTGAATTTCAAATTACGTAGCCATATTTAGGAAATGATAATTCAAAGATTTATCATGAAGTTTCCTAATTGAAATATTTGAATCTCCTTTCTACTCTATATGTTTAAATTGCAAAATATATTACTCATTATGAAATGTTATGTAGGTGTCAAGATGGTGACCCCAAAGGCGGGAGCACCCACTAGTCGTCCAGCTCTCATGAAGGAAGATCAAAGGAATGAAGAATTGGAGACCAAGATCGTGTCAAAGTGGAGCAACATTGGAGATACCAACTTGGGAAACTTCAGTGTGAAGAAGTTTCGAGAGGTCCCTTATATTGGAAAGCCATCACCTGTCGCAAGGAGAATAATTGAAAGTGGCATTATCAAGGCGGCCGGCTTCCCTCCAGCAGTCCAGTGTCATGAGCTGATGATCGAGTGTGCCCGCCATTATGACCCACAACCAAGATCAATCGTGTCCAAGGAAGGAAACACTTTGGCTTACCTTTCAGAAGAGGCTATCAGTGAAGCTCTCCATTTACCAGAACATAAAGATATGATTTACAAAAGCTTGGAAGGAGCTAGGTCCATGTACGAAGATGATCCAGACACTTGCTTGAGCATCATCAATAAGAATTGGTTACTCAAAAGTCGTCCTCGCCTAAGCAAGATTCCCAACACACCACATAGGATCGACTTCCAGGAGGAGTACAGAGATTTGATAACTTTACTCAATCGAGTTACAGGGGCTCCTCAAGCCTTCTATTTTGAGAAGTGGATGTTCTACTTCATCCAAGTGATAGTTCAAGGAAAAGGGACAATTCATTGGGCTAGAATTATTAGCCATTGCTTGGACGTGCAGTTGAGAAGACTGAAGGCTACCAAGTCATTCCACATGAGCTCGTACATCATATATGCCTTGATCAGGAGTTTTGAATATGCAGGACTACCTCACAGAGGAGTGATCGGAAGAGGGCCCGGGGAAGTCAGAGTTTGTGAATCTTATGTTTATTTGCATCATCCACCTGGAAGTAACTACAAGTTAGTTAATGATACCTTCACGATGAACATCACCAGGACATTGCAAGGCGGGATTCACAATCGGATATCTCAAGATGCACAAGAGCTTGTGAAGAGGTATGGTGCTTGGTTTATCCAATTCCAGAAGTTTACATATATTAGAGTTCATGGGTGTCCTTCACCTCCATATATGTTGCCAAGATATCCGATAGACAGGATAGTGTTACTTGAGGTGACTAGGCAGTTGGCAGCTTATGCAAAGGCATTCAGACACAGGCATGGAAATGGAATTCCTGTGCCTATCATACTAGGGAATTCAGTTGAGGTATGTCCTAATGCTCCAGCCATGGATGACGCAGAGAAAGAGTTGGCCTTATATTCATTTTCATTCTTTGCCTTGAGAGAGAATTTTGATCCTTATGGATATATAGAAGAAACAGTTGGTAGAAAGTACAAGCATGAATTTCAGATAGAGGATTTTTTGATGAATCTCTCAGATGATTTAGAAGTGAAAAGAAAGATGCATTCCAGGATACCTTTGGATCTCATCAGGAAATGCAAAGTTTACAGAGTGGCTGATCAAGCTCAGGACAGTGGCAGACATCTCCAATCATCTTATGACCGAGAAGACAAAGCAGTAAAGATAGATTGGAATGAACCTGAGGTTTTTGACTTAAAAGCTTTGATGGCTCCAGTTTTGTCTTGTACTCGCAGATGGGTTGATGTTCAACATCAAAAGTTAAGAGAACAGAACATACCTATGACTTTTACTTTGGAGGAAAGACCAGGGGAAGGAGGAGCAAGCACAAGCGAAGGCAATCCTCATCCTAGGAGCACAAATGAAGACAATCCTCACCCTAGATGCGTAAGTGAAGGCAATCCTCATCCTAGAAGCACGAAGAGGAAAGAAAGACCTGAGAAAAGGGAACCCTCCAAGAAGAAGCAGGAGGCCCATCGAGATCACTCATCTGGCACATCTTCCCGACATGAAAAAAAGGACAAGTCAAGGACAAGAGAAGAGGGTACTTGAAGTTGAGGAATCTATGGAATCAATGGTCTAGAATGATAAACATGAAGAAAGGCAAGCACCTCAACGTTCATCAAGTCAATCTCCTCAAGTTAATGAGCTACATGAAGACAAGAATAATGATGAAGTGACATCTCCTCTCCGAGAAGAAGAACCATTGCCTAAAGAGATACAAGTCAAAGAGACAAGGTCCGCCATTCCAGATTGGTTAAAGGAGAGGCTAACAAGGGTGATTGTGATCGAAGATGAAGATAATGTTATTGACTTAGAGAGCCTTGTTGGAAATTCTCAGGGAGTAACAGAGAGAAGGAAGGCTACCAAGATGTCCAAGATGATCAGAGATGAGACAGGGTCCAGGAAGTTGCAGATAGCTACACCAGCAGTGGACAAGTACGAAGGTGAAATCCTTGCAAAAGAGTATGATGTAGAGACATTTGAACTCGGTCCACTCACAGCCAAGCAGACACTGGATGAGGCAACTGATTCATTTGAGGCACTTAAAGACAAGCTTAAAGAAGAAATGGAAAAGAATAGAAAGCTTGAGCGAGAGGTCAGTGCTTGGAGAGGCTACTTTAGCCATCTCAATCAGCCTTTGGGACGTCAGGATCCAGCAGTATCTCCTGTGCAGGCACTTCCCCTTGAATCAGTTGGTGAGGCAGAAAGAGTTAAGAGCTTGGTCCAACTTATGAGCTCTTGGATTGACAAATCCCATACCGTTGCCATTGAGTTCGTAACAAGAATGATGCAGACCACCCATCGAGCTATCCAGGTCCTTGAGATCATTCACAACCTAATGATAACAGTAGCCACCTTTGCCCACACTAGAGATGTTATCATTCCTGTTCTGCAAGTAATCAGGCAAACACCAAGGAAGATCTTAGCACAAGAAAAGATAATGGATGGAGGAGCTCATAATTTACTCCAGTGGTCAACTCTACTTCAGATGAAGGAAGTTCTTTTCGAAGACATTAGTACGAAATGCAATCAAGTTGAGGAGGTCATCCATCCAATTCAGGACAAGGTGTTTGAGGTGTTATGTTCTATTCTTGGCAGGAGGATTGAAGATGAGACAGATGTGAATCTTCAAGAGTTGGAGGAGAAAGTCAAGGTCATCTTTTGCAAAGATGAGAATGTTATCACAGATGAGCAAAGGGATCAAATGTTCGCTACTATGCTCCTGATTGAGAAAATCAAAGAACTCAAGCCTGGATGGGACATAGCTCTTCTCAAGGCTTTTGATCAGGTCATCCACTTGGAGGAACGAATGAGGAATCTTCCAGAGATTCCTATTGCTGAGATCGAGGGAATTGTGTCTAGATTCACTGCATATGCTAAGAAGGAGCATTGGAAAGGGAACAAGGTTCTAGAAGAGAGGTTGTTATAGATGATGTGGCACCTTAATTATCATTGGTCTATGTTTCCTAGATTTTTGTGCCAATTAAATATTTGGCTATGCATTTAATATTGTTCAATAAAAGGGGAACTTTTTGTAATAAAACCCTAATTAGGGTTTAGGTGTCAGAATCTCAGCCGTTGATCTTCTCTTGATCTGGGCCGTTCATTGTAATTGAGGATGCTATATATACCCTCATTCATTTTCATTTTGTCATTAGAAATTAGAGTATAGATAGAGAATAGCAGAATAGAATTAGAGCTTTTGGAGAGAAGAAAGTTATTTTGTAGCAAGATTGAGTTTTGAAGAGAGAATTTCAAGCAATTGTTGTCTATTTTGGCTTTGAGATTAATAAAATATTGAAGTTATGGTGTTTTATTGCAAATCTTGTGGCTACTTTCATGGTTGCTTACTTTCTTGAATCATTCTTGGTCGAAGTAGTATTTAAATTTGAAGGACTAAGTGTTGGGCTTGATCTTTGGTGAGATTCACGTTCCAAACCACTAGCTTCTTATTGATTGTAAGAACGCCTTGTGTGGTCAACTGGAGATATTTGGATTACTTAAACCTTCAGTCATTATTGAACTATTGATATGTACCTTCATGGTAGTGTCTATGATTCTTGATGAATTGAAAAATCAATAGTCACCTTAGAAGATCGCATCAACTTCAATAGAGTTGTTATTCCTTGGCAATACTGAAATTGGTAGAATCTTACCAAGTCTAGCCTACATTGAGTCATTCCTAGGATTAGATTAGAATTCATCTCTTGCAAACCCTACCTTCTGATCTTTTTGAGAACTTGTTAGTTTTAGGAAATCCTGTTCCTGCAATAACGGAAACGTAAGGCCCCTTGATGAAACAGCATTCACAACGACCACTGGTGCTTATCCACACGTAGAGACCCTATATCAAAGAACCTTGGAGTCATCCTGATTGATCCTTTGTCGCGACATCTTCAGCAATCAGAGGCTTTATTCAAGAGAGGATAAGGTCCCCTTGGGTATTTTATTTTGTGTTAGGCAGTGTACAAAATACACGTCAACAGTTATCTTGTATGGTTTGTCCAGCCAGATAAACTCATCGTGCACACAGCTCAGAATGTACCTCACCTATTCATCCTCATCAAATGTCAGGAAGTGAACAAACTGTGTAAAACCCTTCTTCTGCAACTGTGCATATTCCGGCTTGGGATTTCCAGCTTTATCCATTATCCGCTCAGTACGCAAGGTTAAGATATCTTTATTTCTGATCTCCTCAATTGAATAGTGAATGTATGCCCTCACATCATCAACATGCAAAACTCCGTATGGAACAAACGAAAAAGCACCGCTTGGATCATCCTCAATAGACTTAAATGGGTGTCTCTTGAATTGTGGTCTTGCTCGCTCAGAAAATTCTACTACCAAAGGAGTATCAACAGAAGAAGACGCCATTTCAAGAAATTTAGGGTTCAAATGCTTCGGTAAATACCTCTTTCTTCTATCGGATGCACAAGAACTCCTTGTCGGATGAATTCAAGCCTTTTGATCGCCTTGGAAACTGGTTCACCTTGCTCTGCAGCTTCATGTCTTCATTCGCAAAGTGAGAAATGATTCATATTTCGATCTTTTTAACTTCACAAACCCTAACTTTAAATTGAAATAAATGCCACCGAAAAGTTCAACCGGATGTCCTGTTCAGCATACTCCAATCAACCGGATGTCAAGATCAACATGAAGAATTCCGGATAATCATCTCCAAGCATCTACAATCAACCTTGATCGATCACAGATCTCTCCAGGGGGTTTTGCAAGATTGTGCATGAAGATGCCACCCCCTAAGGCTGAAAGCCTTAGTTACCGAATGAAGATCCTGCACCTGATTCAAGTGCAGATCCTCTGTCTGCCTTGGATTCATCTTTTCTAACCCACATCTTCTCATGCTTGTTCTTGATCTCTTCTACCTTTGCGTTGCCTTTCTCATCTGATTTGCCTTTGTTTACCGGATCATTGTTCTTGCTTCTGCAATACTTTGCAATGTGACCGGTTTTGTTACATGCACGGCAAACATTTCTCTGCATAGATCTGAAATTCATCTAATATGATCTCATCCTGCATTGGGTAGAAATTTGTCCAAACATCCCACAAGCATAACATCTCTTATTCTGAAAATTGTTCATGACTGCTCTAAACATGTTTGACTTGTAACCAAAATTATTGCATATGAAACACTGACCAGTAAAGGTAGCACCATTGTTCATATTATTCATTCCATTATTCATCCTACTTATGCATTGATTCGCCATATGACCAAATTTATTGCACGTAAAACATCTACCATTGAATTTATGGGCATTAGAATGTCTTATCGGAGGATTCTTGCTCTTCTTATGATTAGGTTTTGCATTGCCTTGACTAGATCCAAAGGATTCTCCCTTCTCAAATCCAAATCTTCTCATGTCTTTTCCGTGTCTCTAACTTTCCAACATCTCATCAAGCCTTGTTGAGCTAGCATTGAATTTGTCTTTGTATTCATTTGTAGTAGAAAGTTCATCTCTTAGGGCAACAATCTGTCTTTCAAGTTCTTGACCATTATTCCTTGATTGTATCAACTCAAGCTTCAACTGATCATTCTCATAGGTAAGCCTAAAGCATTCATCTACTCTGTCCTTCAATGATTGAGTCAAATTTTCTTCATTCTTCTTCCGGTCTTCAATCTCCTTAGTCAGCTTCATCACAATGGATTGCATCTCATTCTTTAATACAACATTCTCTCTAGCAAGCTTGTCACATTCATCAACTTTGTCCAAATTTTTCATGCTTTGATCTTCTTTCTCCTTCAGCTTGTCCATCAACTCATTCCTCGTCTCTTGAAGTGTTCACTTGATCTTTCAAATCATTAATGAAATCTTCAGCTGCATTCAGGTTTCTCTTTAAGGAACTTATTTCATTTCTTGTTGCATCAA
Organism: Cryptomeria japonica; assembly: GCF_030272615.1. Lineage (NCBI taxonomy): Eukaryota > Viridiplantae > Streptophyta > Pinopsida > Cupressales > Cupressaceae > Cryptomeria > Cryptomeria japonica. The sequence continues at coordinate 616,581,466 of NC_081411.1, read as the reverse complement.
GATCCTCAAGTGCCACACAAAGTTGTCTCTGAAACCGGATTCCATTGATTCAATCTCCCGGACCTTCCTCAAGCGGATAGGCTTCCTTGGAGGAACCAGGCTCTGATACCAATTGTTGGAATCAAGGAACACTAAGAGGGGGGTGAATCAGTGTTCTACCGATAAATAAACTTTCAAACTTATTCTTAGACCATCGGAAGCAAATGCAAGAAAGTTAAGTGCAGAAAAACAAGATAATCAGCCACAAAAACATAACACAGACTTTTACGTGGAAACCCGAAAAGGGAAAAACCACGGTGGGATTGAAACCCACAATATTCATATACTGTGATCAAGAGTACATAAATATTACATGAGGGGAATGCACTTTGTTATGTCCCCTCCTTGATCGTTATATATATATATATCCTAAATAAAACAATTATTATTAATTTAATATAATAATTAACAAAGAATGATTATTTGAGATTTATTTATATATTAAATATTATTATTTAATAAATATTTATTACTATTAAAATCTTGAAATATTCAAATAAAATAAATTAATATTATATTATGAACATATTTATATATTATAAATCATAAACATAATTTACATTTTCTTAATTGTAAACACCATTTATTTATTTAAAATAATATACATAATTTACACAATCAATAATAAATAATAATAACAATACTATTAAAATACAATAGAATAGACAATGACTAATAAGAAGCCTATTTAGGCATCATGTATATATTGCGATCCTAATAAGACTCCCCAAAGGAAAGAAAAACTGTATCATTAACCCCAAATCATTTTGTAGAGGATGCAATTTGTTTATATTATAGGGAGATGCGATCTGTTTGGAACGATGCAACCCTTTCTCTGGAAAGATATAAGAAGTCACTGAAATCGTCCACAGCAGGGGGTGTGGAACTATGACGGGATTAACTATTTAGGGGAATCGATAGCTGACTGGACAAAGATGACGAATAAGAGTGGTGAATCCATCCTTGCAGACCATAAGACCCGTGAAATAAATAAATCGATCCGAAGAGACAGCATCATCTTTCTCACAGGAATTAAGAATTATAATCAGTCATAGCGATTAGACTGAGACTAGTGTCTCTCATACAAATACTCATGTGATTAGAATTAATATTAATCTAAGACAGTGACTATCTATATAATTCATAGATCTATTCATATATAGATATACATTCACAAATCCACACCATAGTATTGGTGTTTAGGAAGGATTGATTGGTAGATATATTAGTCATCCTTCACTTTCTCAGATTGCGATGCATATCAGATTTCTTAATGAGAGCAGAATCTATATTAAACTCAGATCTTGCCATCATAAAATCACTTAGCGATAATATTGATTGAATTCATCATTCCTTTACTAAGCCATTAGCGAAACACATTTAGATATTCATATAATCATTTGTACCAAGCAACACACCTCTTGGAGATCACTGATTCATTGGCAATATTAGACAACCATTAAAAGTAAGGTAAAACATAAATTGGCTCAACAAGGGGCAAATTGAATGATTTGTTTCTGAGTTTAGAGTAGATTAGGAAAGGGAATATATATGATCTGTCAGCATAGATCAGATCAGATCAGAACTGTTATTGAGTTACAGGCAGTAACATCCCTGTTCTGGGTGGTATGCATGGGGGATGTGATTAGTAAGTATGCTTAATATATGTAGCCCGAATATGTTCGTATGCAGAATTTAATAATAATATTACATAGCAACATGTACAATAGTAATACTTAATTTATAACAGTGGCAGACCAGATCTGTCATGCATCAGATCTGTCTGCCCTGTTACCAGCCATTAAAAATATTCATAACTAATGTTTTAAGTAGTGATAGTTTCAATAATGTATATAATAGGTATTTAGCAAATACTTCAATAATTTATTATATTATTTAATTAATATATTTATTTATGTGTATATATTCAAACCAGAATAAGGATAAGTATATATATATATATATATAGTAATGATGTAATATCAATAATGTTATATACACACATAATGTCTTAATCAGACAAATAACCTTATTAGATTGTAAATCAGAAAGAGCTCAAAAGATAATACATGGTAAGGAGAATATGTTCATATGCCTAATCCTTGCTAGTATTTTACTACTGTCAGTGTTTAAGAACTTGGGAAAGGAGGTGTTTCCGTGTTGGGGACATTATAGTTGGTTTGACACTTGCATTAAGAATTATGGCTGTATGATAGATGAACGATTTATTTATAATTAATCGAGTGAGAAATGGAATATCACTTACTGGATTCATGTTAAGATGGAATTGTCTCCTGATATATTTAGTGTGAGTCATAAGTATATTGAAATGGATTAATTATGGTTAAAACATAGTAGGGGACATTACACACTTGCATTCAAGCACACTGCCTAGAACCAAAGGTTCAATTACAATATGGAAGTCTCACTGACTTACAGATCAATTACAATGATAACTATAGTTATTAAACTCCAAAATAGCATCAAATACTGTCTGGATGAGTTCCGGTTAAGTGCAAAATCTCTGACCATATCAACTCTGCAACTCTGCTTTGTTCTGCCTCTCAGTCACAACTCGCTCATTCCATTATCCAAAAAGATCTTCTACACCGGTCTTATATATCCGCAACCACAAAATAAAACATTCATCAAGTCAGCCAGCACAATATGCAATGCAATGTGTTAACCGAGTGTCGGCTTAGATCGGATCACCAAAACATATGCAGATCCATCAAATGATGTCAAAATCATTTCCACAAGTCGGCCCTATCATTACATACACAAATCTCACCACCGAAATCACTGCAACGCTTCCGGACCAAAAATGCTTTGCTATCCTAAAATACCAAAAATAGATTACCGAATCACTTTCTCCACCGGTTACCAAAAATCATGACTACCAGATAGGATTTCCAAGGAGAGTTGCCATCAATGACAACCACGATCCATTATCCATGCACTAAAATCCACCGGATGAGTGTCAATCGCCAACATGTTTGTCTGCCTACATGTCTCTTTGTTTGTCTGATAGATAGATAGATAGATAGATAGATAGATAGACAAATAGATAGATAGATCCGATAGTCAATCAGTGTCTGTCTGTCTCTTTGTTTGTCTAGAGAGAGAGAGAGAGAGAGCAAAGGTTGACCAAAAATATTTGGGTTAAGGTTACATTGAATAGCTTCTTTTAGAAGTTAAATTTCAAACCAGAATAAGAGTTTTTCTTTTAATTTTCAAAGTAATGAAGGATCAAGTAAAAAGCATTGAGCACTCCTAAAATAGTAGACCATACATCGTGATGCAATGACCTACTATTTTAGGCACACCCATTCTTTTTATATAAAGCCTCTCACATGAGAGTTGAAGAATTTTTAAAAGATACTAGGAACTTTTTATAATTACCATATGTATAATGTTTAAAGTATATTTTTATCTATATGCTCTAATTTGACATGAAACAAAAAATTTTCTTAATTTCTCTATTTTCACAAAGTATTTTGATTCCTGACTTGTTGCTAAGTTTTGCATGTTTTAAAGCTAGGTGATTGAACTAAATTTATAATTTTAAAATGCCATGTAAATGGAATGCTTCTATGGTTTCTCACATTTATTTTCAATCTAAAATACCATCTGACATTGACAAGTGCTATAACTCGGGCATCACAAATTCCATGTTTTATAATGGTCAACATTTCCAAGAGTTATTGTTCTCCATTGCTGCAACTAATACAATGTACTACAAATATTTCAATGAAGTTTTGAGAGATCTTGAAACAAATCATGCCAATTGCAGTTTTCTCTATGCATATCATCATAAGTAGGTTACTTTTTTATGTTCCACAAAGTCTTGGGATGAGGGGACAAGGGGATTGAGGAACTAGATTTGGAGATGACAGTTGGATAGTGGTGCAAATATATATAGTACTTCAAATAATAAATATAAGAAAATGCTGAAATACTCAAACATATTGCATTGCGATATCAATATATTTATATTATATTCAAAATGATGATTACATTCAAAATTCAAATACAATTGCCTAGTGACACAATGCCTCTAATCATCATTCATCTCCGAAGTCTACACCAAACTAGCCATTACCAACCAGCATATTTCATTAGAGGTGCTTGACATAAGGGACAACTAACAATCTCAAAGACAACACTAGAGACACCTAAGAGTTTTTCCTAAATCTTGGGGACATTTGGAAGCCCCCCTAAAGCCCCTAAGAGATGGGGACATCTTATAGATGTCTCCTCTTTGTGGGAGATATCCTAGGGGCATTTTTTCTCGTTGTGGTGGTCGAGGGATAGTGGCAAGATGATTCCCAACTTTCCTAAAGTCTCAAAGAGATCCTTGTCCCTAGAAACAACAAATTTAAGTGGGGGGACACATCCCCATGGGACACTTTGATTTTTCGATGAAGATTATTAAATCTTCAATTCATCTTGCGGTGGTGTAAAAAATGCTAGCAATACTTCATCTATGATAAGCTTGATACCAACAAGAGCATACCAGTTCCCAGCGTCAATCTTTTCTTTATTTGTATTTCAGCAGATTCTTTTCACCTTATTCCCCTTTGGAGGAGTCCTCCCCTCACTTGGCTATTTATATTTCTACTTGTATATGTGGCTAGGCTTTAGCTGCAAGTGATTTACCCCAATTGTGTTTTCATAATTTTAGTGATCTTAGCTCTATTACTAATTACTTATTTCATTTTTAATTATTTATCCCAATTGTGTTTTCATAGTTTTAGTGGTTTTCTTCTACCCTAATAACTGGATGTGTTTTCAAGTGTCACTGACCCACTTTAGTTGCCCATGATCATGAATATAATTTCTCTCCGTCTGTTTTTGGTATCATGGGTGACGGTTGCAAAACTTGTGTACCAAGGGTACAAATACAACCAAACAATTGTCTTTCAAATGATTCTGAGATTCTGACACAAATACCTTAGATCAATAAATGATGTTTTAGTTTCAAATTTTGAAGTCCTGCCTGTGAAAAGTGTTACCCACTTTTTCTCTCAAATTTGAAAAGAACAAACTTTAGAGCATACTTCATAAATAAACCAAATCTAGTTTACCACAATAACACATAACAAAACATTTAACAGGAAAATATATAATTGATCATATCTTATGTAAAAACTATTCATAAAAATAGAACAAGAAGTATTATAGCTTTGACAAACAAGACATACCAGTGACCCTTTCCTTACATTCCCAAGAGGACCACGAAATTTTCCATAACCTGCAAGGGGAATTTTGATAGTTAAGAGCTACATAATTTTTTAATTTTATCATTGTTAATCCCCATTCTTAGCATTGTAAGCAAAAAAATATGTTGGTGAAAAGCCATTAATAAGAAGGAATGTAACAAATTTGCAGAAAACTCTGCCCCTTTTCCCTGTTTCTGCTTGGAAACCATTTGCAAAATTGAATCAGCCCAGAAAAAGTCTAAAATGGCTGGATGATTTTCCAGCAAAATTTCTCAAAAAAAAAACATTGCTGCATAAATTTTCTGCCATTTTCAGCACATTCTATCCTGTAACCACATTTCAACGGCAATAGAAGGCAGTTTTTTTAGTAGACAACGCTTGAGAAATGGGTTTGAATATATAGTTATTATGTTAAATATAAGGAAATAGTAACAAAGAAAAGGCATACTAACAAAATAAATTTGACGTGATGTGCTACTTTCTCTGAAATGATGTCAAGAGATGACTTATGGTTGTACTTAAAATAAATGATTTAATGTAAAAAATATTACAGAAAAAGTGAAGAATGCCATCTACATTAATGGTAGATGGAAAATTATAAGAGATGTGATATATCCAGCCTACTATTTGTTTATTTTCTTAAAAGAGTACAATACAAGCCAGGTTTATAGTAAGATGGTTATAATGTAAGGTAAAAACTAGGTTCACTATAAGTCCCTCTTTAAAAAGCTTCAACCTTAAAGCATCATTAAATATTAATAATTTTCTTTAGTGACCTCACTCCTTCCATTTTTCCATTGCTAATTTGTTCACAAAAATTGATTCTTCCTCAAAAAATGTGACGATATCATTGTCACAAATAATGAAACTAATAATCCATCCCAGAAATTCTTAAGATGTATCATATTCGATAACAAATTTTAAGAGAATTTCTTCAATCCTGAATGCATTATGTCTTCAATTATATGGAACTAGTGTACCCCAAGGATGCCCTACCCATTGGACCACTAGAGGCTACTATCCCCACACCCTTGCATTGGGTTTAAAAAGCAAAAAATAAAAATTGTTTTGGGCTGTGCCAGATGGAAAAGCAACATTTTTTTCTTAAGTTATTCCTAGTTAAATTAATTACATTTCTACTTTTGTTTATTCAAGTCGATCCCAATTCCAAGTAATTCTACTATGTTATAAACCATTTTAATTTATCATTAACATTTATGATTTGACAATTGACTTTGTATTATCAACTATCAGTTGTGTTCTCAATTTTGTGCTTAATCTTTGGAACAACTCCTACTTACACTATGCTCCCCCCATTGACTTTTAGAAGAGAACTATCAACCTTTGGCAGAAAAATACCCATCTACAATGAAGACATTAGTTGAATCTAAGGTTCGCATGTTGAATGTTCACACGTAGTGCTGAACTTGAAGCCACATCCCCTACTCCATTTTTGTCTTGTTCAAGTTCTTCAAAAAACCCTTTGAAATGTAGAGAAGAATTCATTTAATGCTCCTCCATTCACGGCACAATTATCATCCTTTTTCTTAGTGGAAATGGTTGAATTGACACTTTTCTTTACAAACACTTGGGAGATCTTGCTACCTCAGAAAACAAATGATATGCAATTCCTTGTGAGATAGATGGGAGATCTAGCTCATCATCTTGAGTTGCTAGAGAAGCGTAAAGATAGGCTCTTGAAAACAAGATACCATTGGTGTCACTTACCACAAATTCTCTTCATGTCTCCTCTTTTCAGCCATGTGCTTCTTTACAAATGCGTCCCTCCACAAGCATAATTAATCATTGAATGTATTTACATTTCCAACGCAATAGGTTCATATTGAATACATCTTGTCATAGAGTCTCCATCAGGCTCATCTCAACAATGTTGAAGGTTACCTTAAAAAATTTGTTAATCTGACCTGACAGCAAAAACAAGAATCAAGCTTATTTTTTCCTATATTTTGCCCAATCTACCACATGCCAACAAAAAGCTTTAATTCTTCTTGGAATAAAATTTTACTTTGGGACTAAGAACTAGGTTTTCCCATTTACTATTGAAGAAAGGCAATGTTGCATTCTTTTTTCCATGCAACATGAAGTAGGGTTTTCAACAGGACCAGCTGCCCACAGGGATTCTACTCAGAAATGTTTCTTTGCCTTTCACATAAGGGCTTGAAAATTCTAGAAGTGTCGCCCTAAATAAGGTAGAGACGTTAGCAGGTAAAAGTTGTGGCAATCCCCAACACAATAACTTTTCGAAAGACCCTATGCAAAGGAATCTAGGTCATTCTTGTAGAGATGCAATATCTTCAATACCTCATACCAAGGGCTCACATGCGGATAGGAGAGGCAATAGTTCAGCACCTAATGACCACAATGCTCATAGCATGTCTAAAGTAGCTCAGGGATTGATAAACTTTTGGGTACAACTTCTCCAATGTCCTTCACAAATGTTGTGGGCCAAGGAACAATGGTGTCTAAGAAGGAACAACTATAAGCAATAGATCATAGCTTACCTCTAGAATTAAACCTCCAAATTGCTCCAAGATCACCCCAATTCCAGTTTTAAATGAAGAAGTTATAGGAGAGGAATACATCTCTAAAACTAGCTTGATTGGTCACTTCAATTGGTATTAGTTGAGCATTGCAAATGTACATAATTGTTTGTCAAGCAATTGGCAGCCACATATGGAAGAAATTTTGGAAATTTATCCCCATGCACAAGGTTTCTTTATTCTTGTGTTTGCATCCATGAAGAATTCACAACTTCATCCTCACCAAAAGAATGTTGACTTGGGGAAAACAATCATCGCCACTTAGCCCTGGAATCCCAATTTCACTCCTCTAAGTGAATCTTTCAATGTGATACTTGTTAAATTCTTGTAACATCGGTCGTGCTATTTCATGATTCCGATACATTAATTTGATTACATGTTAATACGTTAACAAATAATGAGTAAATATTATTGCATTTACCACCAGTTCACCGTTACATGTTATCGGGTTGTGATTAAACGATTATTAACAAATCGCGCTCCTCCCAATCGGGCAAATAAATGATTCTAATGTTTGTTAAAGTGTTGTGGTGAACGATACGTAGGGAAGAGAGGTGTCTTCCCACGTGGGAAGACACATCTCTTCACTACGTAACCCCTCATCCACTTATATAACATGCATACATTGAGGAGGATAAACACACCGAAATCATTCGCATACTTCAATTCACATTGCAGCAGATCAAATACAACTTTCAGGTTATATCTCCATCCCTCCTATCTTCTTGATCACAAAATTTTAAATAAACTTAACATGGCATCAGAGCAAAGTTAAGGAAGATCATATTAAAATTCTGTAACGATCTCATAGACTTTCACCCGGCCCTTAGTAGATCACATTCCTATAATTCTAATGGCAACTGGAGTTAGGTTTGAAGATCGATTAGATGAAGCATCAAATTTTGTATCTTGGAAATTCAAGATCATGCTTGTTTTGAAAGAAAATAAAATTAACTCCCATGTCAAGAGTGAAATTCCTGAACCCTCTGATGATACAGAGAAAATTCAGTGGAGCAAGGGCAGTGAGAAGGCTCTTAAGATAATTGTGGATTCAGTGAGAGACCACATTTGTGCCAGTTATTTCTAAATATGAGATGGCTTTTCAGATGTTCAAAGCCCTAGCTGACATTTATGAAATCAACAACACTAGCAGGGCTCTCACCTTAAAGAATCAACTACACCATATAAAGATGAATAAAGGAGAAACAATTACATCCTATTTCTTGAGGATCACTGAGCTTAGGGATCAACTATCCACTATTGGACATCTAGTAGACAACAAAGAACTTTCTATGATGGCCCTAAATGGACTTCCTACCTCATGGGAATCATTCATTCAAGGAATCAGTGCTCGCTCTAAATTTCCTAAGTTTGATAGATTGAAAACTGATTGCATTCAAGAGGAATCTCAGCTTGTCACAAGAGGAATATGTTTGCCACATACGGGTAAACGATTAAATGCACAGAACATAATGGAAATATTTTAAAGAGCCAGTTTCTATATTAATTCAACAGTCCATGTACATCAAGTGCTTACAACATTACCCCCAGATATGACTATGATGATGCCACTACAAAGGGAAGGTATGCAATATATAATACCCGAAGGGGTGCGACCAACCGTCGCGTCCAATTGCCCTTCGGGACGACTAACTGACTGTCGTAACTCATAATTACCGACGACAACATAACATAATATGACAACATGACAATGATTATTCCCAGCAACATCATCCCCCCCAAGAAACGAAGTCTTCTCCAGACAACTTAATACAAAATAGAGGTGATGTTCATACATTAAACAGAATCAAGGTATAGAATTGGAGGAACTGCTAATGCCAGTCGAGCCCGAAACTCATACACCTGCTGCGTCATCGCTTGAAAACCCTTTTCTGCTACCATCCGATGCTCAAGTGCGGATTTCACCATTAGTACTACCGCAAGGTCTTTTTTTTTTCCTTGACATCACAGTCCTTCTGTGCCTAAACCAAACTTGTCTACAAAACACACTTTTCAATCTCAGCCTCCACCAACTGCTACTCAAATGATATTGTCTCCCTATCCAATTTGTCCTTGATAGGCACCCGCGCTACCCTCTCGGCATCCAACTCCTGGGTATGCTGAGCTAAGTCTCACGCTACTACGGCCTCCAACCTAGTGGTTAGCTCCTCCCGAGCCCTCTGTGCATCCACCAAGGCAACCTCACGTCCAGCCGAGACATACTCCAAGTTCCTCAAAGCGTACCATTCATGCCTGGAAGTGGCCACAACCTTCTAGCACAAAGGCTAGGAGATGCCTCAAATCCTCCATCACACTCCCCAAAGGCTGATAACTGAACTGAATAACTCTCTGGTGCTATACGACTTCGCATTCTTGCAATGCCTTCCTTCAAACGTTGTTTGTTTGCAACCTCCAAATCCGTCTCTCTCTACAGCTTATGGCTTCCCCGCCAATGCTTAGCTTCAGGCTTCTTTCTCATAGTACAAAAGAACCCCGACACTTACCGTGACTTCTCTGATGCCTTCGCCCAACTCAAAAGTGTATTGTAGCTCAAAAATAAATTGGGGGTCTGGGGCAGCGCCCTAGCGAGGTCAAGGGGCAGCGCCCTCGTGAGGTCTGGGGGCAGCGCCAATTTAACACCTTCAAAACCACACGGAAGTCCATGGCGCACATCATTCTTGTGATATTTTAAGATGCCAAAAACGTGCTTCTCCACTCTAATTTTTCAATGTCCTAGCTCCAGATTCCATCGAATGATTTTCAATCTGGTCGCCGTTTTTATTTTTTCACGTGCCATCACCACCTTTATCCCTGTCGTGCCATGGTATTTTTCCCTTCACCCTCTTTTAAACCGCCGCCGCTGTCGCCGTGCTCCTTCAAGCCTACGGACTGTAATGTCTTGAGCCCGTACAGAGGTTATCTATCATACGATGGAGTGGTCTGTCGTACAGTGGCTGAGTCGTGTGGCGACTGGGGTCACCCGAAGCTTGGTGTCTTACGGTGGATGTTGTTTGGCTGTATTGGTGTACGATAGTGGCCGTACGGTAGATGAACACCCTCCGAGGCCGGTGACCTCGGTCGACGGTGGTCCACCGTACAGTGTCCCACCGAACAGCGGTGCTCCGTACGGTGTCCTGCCGCACGGTGGTCGGACCACCACTTTTTTTTTTAATTTTTTTTTCCAATTTTTTTTTTTTTCCTAATCTAATTGTCGAGAGTCTTCGGCTCGAGTCCCATGCCTCTGGGATCGCCCTTCATCCTTCTCGGTTTGCCTCGCCCGAGAGTCTCCCGCTTTGGTCTCGTGCCTCTCGAGTCCCCTTCCATCCTCTCGAGTCCCCCTTCGGACTCTCGAGTGTCCTTCCGGCTGCTCGGGTCCCCTGCGCGCTTCTTGTGGTAGGGTTTCCATTTGGACCCGTTGATGGCAAGTCTATTTTCAATGGCCATCCGAAGACCTGGAACCATAAATTCTACAGGAACCATAGTCTCCTTCCCGTACATAAGAAGAAGAAGAAGAAGAATAAAGATTTTGAAGGCTGCAACCTTCCACACAGGGTTCCAATCGTTGCCGACACGAATGATCTTGGGATTATCTACATCACCGAGTTTTGGGGCGTCTCCCTTCCAATATTCTTTGTATTTCGACAGGTACACCTCCTCTGTTACTTGCTTTGGTTCCTCTACTTTGAGCCTGTAGCTCTGGAACATTTCGTAATCCTCCATCTGCTAGTGGAAGAGCCCATTCAATGACCCCGTCTCATCCTCGGAGCACTCTCCTAGTTTGAGAATCCCTTCGTCGTTGGGCTCCCTGTAGCCCCATCCTTCGTCCCTCGGGTCACCTTCTCCTTCACCCTCCGATTCTGAAGATGATGCCAATTCCTCACTAACCAACTGCATCCCAAGGTCTATGATAAACTTCCTTCCTCCTTCCTCCATTCTCCATAGACAAAGTGTTCTTCTTCCAGTTGTGGGTGGCCTTGGTTGCCACCAGCCACCCTCTCCCTAAGATCGTATCATACCCTTTTTTCTTTAGTGGGATTACCACGAAGTCCAGTATGAAGGGTTGCATCCCGATGGTAACTTGCTCCCAGTAGATTGAATGTAGATGGCCACAGCGTCAGCTTCCCCAGCTTCCGCCAGGTCTCTTTTGGAAGAACATTCACTCCCGATCCACCATCGACGATGGTATCGGTTAGAATGGTGCCAAGGATACCCATCTCCACAATGGCCGAGTTCCGTCTAGTGTTAACTGCCAGCAGCATGGGGTCAATTGCAGATCCCCTAGGAACATTTGTGCGGTGGTTGGTATTGGTGCGTGGTTGGGAGAGATTATTCAGCAACGCCGTTCGCAATTGAGGCATCGTCTAGAGGAGGTCGTGTACCTTCACAGGCACCTCCAGTTTTAAAATTGGAGGAGATCGTACCCTTCGCCTTCGCCCCCTCTCGTATCTCTTTCTCGATTTCTTCCCGTGCTTCCCGTACCCTTTGCTTCTCCGTCTTCGGGTCTAGGCACATTGCTTGTCTAGCTTGGGCACGGGTTACGGAAAGCACTTCCTCTTCTTTGGTTTCCTCAATATTGAGCAAGTTGACGCCGAACTTCGGGCAGGTGGCATCTTCGTGGTCTCCCGGTCCGCACCATTTGCACAAATATTGTGTGGCCTCTCCCTTCGAGCAGTCTCGGGCGAAGTGCCCCCACTAGCTGCACACTCTACATTGTATCATCAATTGGCCTTTTGGAGTCGTATTGGATCCGGCTCCTTGTATGTTATTGTTGTTTCGTCCTCCCCACCAGTTAGCTCGATAGCCTCCCGATGTTGCATTGTTGTTCGCCTGGGAGCTGTCGGTACCGCTCGATGTAGTTGGTTGTTCTTGCGTAAGCAATACTTGTTGGTTTCGTGTTTTCATGTTGTAGGGGCATTCCCTGGTGGGATGGCCCATCAACTGGCATATATCACAATAGGCTTTCTTTGGGCAGGAGCCTTTCGTGTGGCTGTCCGTCTTACATTCCGTGCACCAAAGCTCCCCTTCGTCGGTCTTGCTCGAACCTCCCTTCATAACCTTCAACTCTTTCATCATCATCAGCATGTCCTTCTGCAGGGCTTGCACCTTTTTGTCGGACTCACTGTCGCTGCTGCTTCCCTCGGAAGAGTCATCATCCTCGGACGAGCTATCCTTCTTCTTTTTCTTCTTTGATGTCTTGGTCTCACTCTCGAGATCCATCGCTCTATTATATGCATCTTCGTACGAGGTTGGTGGAACAATTTTCATCTTCTTCCGAATGGAGTGTTTCAGTCCCTCCACGAACCATCTCTTTTACAACCCATCCGCTGGTTGACTCCATTTTCCCCAACAGTTCCTTGAGCTGTCGACTAGGCTCGGACAGTCTCGTTCTTGTTCTTCTTTGTGCCATAGATTTCGGCTACTATTTCATTGTCGTCTCTGAGGAGGTGAAACTCTATCTCAAACTCCTTCAGGTTGGGCCATGTGCCGACTTTGGTCTTATCCGTATCGGAGTACTAGTCGATGGCCACTCCCCTTAAGGTTGCTGGAAATTGTGTTACCCATTCGTCCTGGTCGGTAACACCGTTCGCTGACCATATGGTTTCGCAAGTGCGGCAATGGCGGACGAGATCTTCCTTCCCGTCGCCATTGAACTTCGGCAGCTTCTGCTTACTTGCCATCCCACTGCTGGGTCTCGCTCCTCTGGTGCCTTGTGTGCTTGTACCTAGTGATCCTCCACCTCCTGCACCTAACCCTCCACTCGTGGGTCCTTCAGAGAAGGTTGTTGACCCCGAACCGAACAAATTGCCTCCCGTACGGTACCCTTGTGCTCCCTCGGCACCGTCGGCCGTACCATCACCTTCGGTCGTCTCCCTCTAGTTGTTCTCCAAAATGGACAAGTTCTTTAGTAGGTCTCTGGTAGCGTCGATCAGGTTTAGACTTCGCCTTGTTTGTTCCACCAACTCTTCGCGACTTCTTACCCTATGGTGGTATTCTAGCAAACTGTAGAGTTCTCCTTCGGCACCCTCCGTGACTCCTAGGTTCCCTTCGGGCAACCCTAACACAGTGTAGAGAGTGTAATTCTCTCCGTCTATCTCTGCCTCCGCAACCTCTGTGAAACCTCCTCGGTTCCCTTCGAGCAACCCCTCAGCCAGTCGTCCCTCGGCAAGTTGCCTTAGCCTACGCCTTCATTCTATTTGTTGTTTGAGATTCAATGCTCTTTGTGCCACTTCCCATTCGTCAATTCGTATCTTTTTACTTTTGTCCTTATTTAGTATATTGGGCATAAATCACTTCCATACATAGCAAGCACATGCCATGTACACACAAAATAAACTTTTATTATTTTCCCTTTCGGCCACAATTTATGTCAACATTGTGCCGGGATTATTACAGGGTTCAATTTCCCCTTCGCCTCTTGCCATCACACTCTGCATCGCAACAACGATTGTTTTCTTCGTACTGCCGAAGGACCTGTTGGTGTCGATCCTCACGGGCAATCTCCTCCAGGCGGGTTCGATGTGCCAGTGATGCCTGTGCAAGCAACCGGGGGAGGTGGTTTATCAACCAATTCACTGCAGGGCTAACTTCCAGTGCAGTCCACACAACACTTGTTGGGACTTCAACCTCTATGGCCTCTCTTCGGACGTAGGTCTCGATGGCCGCCTGAAGCAGGATTGAGAATTCCCTCGTTGTAGTGTCCTCTCCGTCGTAGAGTTTCGTTTGTGCATCGTCGGCCTCTCGATTAATCTCACCGACAGTTAGGCCCATCGTGTCCGTGCGCCTTCCGCTCCTTCCTTTCCCAAGTATGTCCCCGGCAAAGGCGCCAAATGTTTGCCACATACGGGTAAACGATTAAATGCAGAAAGTAAATGCATAGAACATAATGGAAATATTTTAAAGAGCCAGTTTTTGTATTTATTCAACAGTCCATGTACATCAAGTGCTTACAACATTACCCCCAGATATGACTATGATGATGCCACTACGAAGGGAAGGTATGCAATATATAATACCCAAAGGGGTGTGACAAACCGTCGCGTCCAACTGCTCTTCGGGACGACTAACTGGCTGTCGTAACTCATATTTACTAACGACAACATAACATAATATGACAACATGAAATAATGATTATTCCTAGCAACAGAATAAAACAAAACAATGTTAATGAAGACATTCAAGTTCTAAACTCTAATTCCTACAAGAAAGGAAAGAAGAAGAACTTTAAGAGAAAGAGGGACAATGGCTCAAACGGAAAGAGGTCTTCAAAGAAGAAGAGAGACATTTCTGAAGTACAATGTTTCAGATGTGACCAATATGGGCACTATACAATGAAGTGCCCAGACAAGATCAAGCAACAAGCTTCAATGGTAGAAATTAAGAAAGGGAGTGATTCCGAGAAACTAGTCTTCTACTCAGCCCTCTCTACTCAAGTCACCTCCAATTCCAACACATGGGTGATTGACAGCGAAGCATCTCGACACATCACTGGATTTCGTGAGCACCTAGATACACTTGTGGAAAATTCAAATGAAGAAGTGACAATTGGTGATGACTCAAATTATCCAGTTATGGGAATAGGAACCTGCAACATCAACCTAAAGTTAGGCATAGCCCTACAACTAACTGGAGTTCTATTTGTGCCTGGTATAAAGAGAAACCTTGTCTCAGTTTCTGCACTTGAAGATAAGGGTTACAGATTATCCTTTATGGAAGGAAAGGTACTTGCTTGGCCAAAGAACTCCACCATCAAGAAAGCCCACACCATTGGAGTAAGACAAGGGAGCCTCTACAGACTTTGCACCACTCCACCTCTAGCCTTGATTCATGAGACTCCAGATTCGGATGAACTTTGGCACAGAAGATTAGGGCACCTTCATTTCCATGCCCTACCTAAGATAGAAAAGATGGTGATTGGCTTACCCAAGCTAAGTCAAAATTCTGAAGGAGCCTGCAAGGGGTGTGCCTTGGGAAAGATACTAAAGGGTCTTTCAATTCTAGCAACAGTAAATCCAAAAATGTATTAGAATTAGTTCATTCTGATCTATGTGGACCCATGTTTGTTCCCTCCTTAGGGGGATTTTTATATTATGTAATATGTCTAGATGATTATTCTACAAAGACCTGGATATATTTTCTAAGGTACAAAGAGTCTGAAGAAATCCTTTCTAAATTTAAGGAATTCAAAGCTCTTGCAGAATACATGACAGGTAAGAAAATCATAACCTTAAGAACAGACAATGGGGGGAATACACTTCTGATATGTTTAAAGATTATTGTCTAAATGTTGGGATTAAGAGGGAGTTAACTGTACCTTATAACCCACAACAAAATGGGGTAGCTGAAATAAAGAATAGGACTATAGTAGAAGCTGCTAGGGCTATGTTGTTTGACCAAAGTATAGAAACCTCATTTTGGGCTGAAGCATCTAGGACAGTTGTGTACATCCAAAATAGATGTCCTTATTCTCTTCTTGTTAATAAAACCCTTGAAGAAGCCTTTACTGGTAACAAACCTGACATAAGTCATCTCTAGATCTTTGGGTGTCTAGTCTATATTCATGTCCCCAAAGAAAAGAGATCAAAGTTAGAACCTTCTGGAAAGAAAGGGGTATTTGTTGGGTACAGTGAAACCTCTAAGGCCTACAAAGTATACATACCTAGTCAAAGGCAAATTGAACTAAGCAGAGATGTCATCTTTGAAGAAGACATAGCATTCAAGAGGTCCAAAAGCTCTAATGAATTAGAACACCAAGATCCTCCTACAAGCATGGATGAGAATTCCACCCCTGAGATTCAGAGGGAGACCTCTGAAAACGCTGAGCATGAAGTTCAAGGCTTACCTTTAGAAGAACATTATCCCGAAACTAGGAAGAGACCACTTTGGGCTAAAAAGATGCTTCAAGAAGCTGAAAATTATGCTGCTCCAAAGGGGACCTTCAGAGAAAGTAAGATACCTAACCTATTTTCCAATTATACTGCCTTGATGAGTGAGATCATTGATGCAAAACCTTCCTGTGTTGGAGATGATCTCAAGCATCAAGTTTGGAAAGATGTTATGTCAGAAGAGTATCAGTCAATTCTGAAAAATGATGTTTGGGATATTGTGCCTAGGCCTAAAGGCAAATTTGTGGTATCTTCTAAATGGCTCTTCAAAATCAAACATGTAGCAGATGGCAGCACTGAGAAGCACAAAGCAAGGTTTGTTGCTAGAGGTTTCTCTCAGAAAGAAGGTATTGATTATGAAGAGACATTTGCTCCTGTTGCCAGATACACTTCTATCCGAGCAGTTTTGGCTATTGCAGCATCCAAAGGATGGAAAGTCCATCAAATGGATGTTAAGACTGCTTTTCCTGAATGGTAAGATTGAAGAAGAAGTTCATTTGGAGCAACCTAAAGGTTTTGTGATTCATAAGGCTGAATCACATGTCTGCAAATTAAAGAAAGCTCTATATGGACTGAAACAGGCCCCCAGAGCATGGTATGAAAGAATTGATCACTATCTCTTGGAATTAGGGTTTTCCAAAAATGAAGCAGATCCAAATCTCTACTACAAGGTAATCAATGGTGAATTATTAATTCTTATTCTTTATGTTGATGATCTACTAATGACAAGAGAGGATAGTTATATTTCTCGATGTAAGAAAGAATTAGCCTTTGAGTTTGATATGAAAGATTTAGGAATTCTCCACTACTTCCTTGGATTGGAAGTTTGGCAGCAAGCAGATGGTATAATCCTTAATCAAGGAAAATATACCATTGATATACTCAAGAGATTTGGAATGATGGATTGTAAATCCATGACCACACCTATGGAGACAAATTTGCACAAGCTAAAGGAAGCAGCTGCAGAATCAGAGTTTGCAGATCCTACCCTCTACAGACAGATTATTAGATCTCTGATGTATTTGGTAAACACAAGACCTGATATATGTTATGTTGTTAATGCACTAAGTCAGTTCATGTGTGAACCTAGGGAAATACATCTTGTTGCTGCAAAGCATATTCAAAGATATCTTCGAGGAACTATTGGTTTTGGTTTGAAATATAAACATGTAGACCTTGACCTACATGAATTCACTGATTCTGATTAGGCTAGAAGCGTAGTTGATAGGAAAAGCACATCAGGATGTTGCTTCAGTTTAGGATCAGGAATGACCTCATGGATATGTAGAAAATAGTCTTCAATTGCTCAGAGTTGTACAGAAGTTGAATACATTGCAGCCTCCATGGGAGCAAGAGAAGTAGTATGGCTCCGGAAATTGCTTGTAGGACTGTTTGGCCAGTCCTTAAATCCTACTGTCATCTATTGTGACAATCAGAGTTGCATCAAGCTTTCAATGAATCCAGTATTTCATGACAGGTCAAAACACATTGAGATTCCTTATCACTATGTTCGAGATATGGTGGAAAGGAATGTGATCCGACTAAATTATATTAGTACAGGTGATCAGATTGCAGACATTCTCACCAAGCCTCTCTCCAGGATCAAGATTGAACACTTTAGAGATAAACTTGGTATGGTTGAAAATGTTATTTAAATTTGAGATAGAGTCTCATGTATTCTGATATACTAATATATTTAAGATGTTTAATGTGTAAACTCTTTTATTTGTCATGTGTGTGACTCCATGACTTCATGAGCCCCCCCCTATGAACATTATTGAAGGGTGACGACTTTTCAATAATGAACACTTGTTTCAAATTGATATTGTAAGGTGACAACTTTACAATTATCAATTTATCTATCTTGATGGATATCATGTGACTTGATATCTGTGGACATGTCATGATAGTATATATATCTCTGAGACATTATGGTAGATATCAGTTGGTTGATATCATTAAATAAACCATAATTATGATAGAGATCTTCATGGTGAATATTATGAACATAATATTCATGGACATGCCATGAAATCATTATCAGTATGGTAGGCATCATGTGACTTGATGCATCTGCACATACCTTACTTGATAACTATGAGTTATGGTGAGTATCATGAGACTTGATATTCATTGTTGAACCATATCTCTGAATATCACTATGGTGTGATATCTCTTCTCTTCACAATCAATGGATGAAATGTGATTTTTTTTTTAACATGAAATGTGTCCTCCCTTGTTAAGAGGGAGTGTTAAATTCTTGTAACATCGGTCGTGCTATTTCATGATTCCGATACATTAATTTGATTACATGTTAATACGTTAACAAATAATGAGTAAATCTTATTGCATTTACCACCGGTTCACCATTACATGTTATCGGGTTGTGATTAAACGATTATTAACAAATCGCGCTCCTCCTGATCGGGCAAATAAATGATTCTAATGTTTGTTAAAGTGTTGTGGTGAACGGTACGTAGGGAAGAGAGGTGTCTTCCCAGTGGGAACACACATCTCTTCACTACGTAACCCCTCATCCACTTATATAACATGCATACATTGAGGAGGATAAACACACCAAAATCAATTAGTGTGTTCGCATCCTTCAATTCACATTGCAGCAGATCAAATACAACTTTCAGGTTATATCTCCATCCCTCCTATCTTCTTGGTCACAGAATTTTAAGTAAACTTAACAATACTAGTCTAGATAAGGCTCCCTAACCTTCCACTCTAGTTTTGGATTCATTCATGTTTTGAATGTAATGTCCACACTCTGAAATAGAATTTAATATAAGATGATAATAATAAAATTTAAAAATAAAAAAAGAATTAAAAATTGAAAAATAAAAAAATAAAATTAAAATATAAAAGAATATAACTAAATATAGTTAAATTTAATTAAATTAACGAATGGTCAAAAGGCATGAAATGATAAGTTGTGACCCTCCCAAATATGAGGTATAAAAGGGAGAAGAGAACTCATTCGAAGGGGGGGGGAGAATTGGAAAATGAAAGTGCAGATCTGATTTAAATAAGTGCAGATCTGATTGTGAAAGGTTGTGTCCCTTTCAAAGGACAGAAATAATGAAGAGTTGCACTCTTTCAAAAGGTGCTAATGGTGAAAGGGCATGTCTCTTGCGAAAGGGCATACATGATGAATAGGTGTGACCTCTCCCTCACATTGAGAGATATAAAGATAAGGAATCAAAGCATCAACATTATCGATCAGATCAGATTAGATCAGAACTGCTATTAAGTTACAGGCAGTAACATCCTTGTTCTTGGTGGTATCCATAATACAGCGATCCATAATATATATACTTGGATGGCTACCTTATGATCCATAACATACAAGGATTTCAACAAGGCAGCAATTGATAAGTAGAGATTAAAGATCAGTGATTAAAAATCAGATTTATATTTATTATTGATATTGGTTCTGAATTGATTAGCAGCGCTTAAAGACATTGATTTAATTGTGCAGTGATTAGCAATATAAAGTGAATTAAAATGATTAGATAATAAGAAATAATCAAGTGCAATTTGACTTTGTTAAGGAAAAGACTTTCCAAAAGATACGATTTAGAAGTTGATTATGATGAATATAAATCAAGAGACATGTCCTAAGGAATACTTCCTTTCATGAAAGGACATAAGAAAAGCTATATGAATAAGATAGTCGACAAATAGGAGGAAGAAAAGAATAGAAGAGACGATAGCAGAGAGGAAGGCTGTGTGCTGTCAGACATTTGAAGACATTCAGTCTACAAACTGAAGGTACCAATCTGCAGTTAGCCAGCAAACAGAAAGGCCACAGGGTTACCATGGTTGAGAAAAGTGATGAAAGGAAAAACAGCGACCTTTCAAAGGGGGTCGCTGCCTCTAAAGGATGTGACCATTGATGGCAGTCTTACCACCATGATAGAAGAGGTAATTGAGGGAAATAAAGGAAGAAGTAATAAGACAAAAGCCTAATACCTGCTACAAATATACTCAGCCATATATCCAAACTGGTATGAATTCCAGGAATTACATATAGCAAACTGTAGATGCATTGCATGGTAATTTTTGCATGATAATATCTGTATATTCACAGTATTAATACCTTGCATATTTATGACTGATGCTGATAACATTCTGCATATTTGGTTGGCAATATATTCATGTTTATGAATCTGATCTATGATACTGCTGAACACTATCTCTAGAGGGAGAACTGCTGTACAAGGGCGCCCTACATGAATACATTGGGTAGGGGAAACTGCTGTATTAAGGCACCCTACATGGTTACATTGGGTAGGGGGAACTGTTAATCAAGACACCCTACCAACTATTGCACGACAGCTCACTACCAAAATTCATGATTTTTACTTTGTTAATATTACAAGAATCTCTCTTTATGTTATACATAGCTAATTCTATATGTATAGTCGCTTTTATGATCAATCCTTAATGTAATTTGTAGTATCTTCTGACTTTGTTTCTGTAGGTTGTAACCACAGCAGAGGCTAAGGTACTCTCTCTTAACCCCTACACTAAGAACTGAGATCCATAACTTGGATATTTTAAGGCATTTCCGTTAGGGGACATTACATTGAAGCAATTGGAAATTCATGGGGAAGGTTCCTACGTTTGTATTTTACCCACACTAATTATGCTTGCATTCTACAGGAGTTAGACATTTCAATAGACTTCTTGCAGATATAGTGGTAAAAGTGGCAAACCCATATAAGCAACTCCTAGACTATGAAGGTTTACCATTTTGATATAGTTTCTAACTGCCCTAGCCTCAAACAAAGTCTAACAAGCATGCTTCTTGGTCGAAAGAAGCTTTTCTCCCACATTTTGATATTTTGGGATCATTGTTGGTGTACTGCAATGCTACTAAAGATGTTGAACCTCCTATAGGAGCTCCTTTACTTGCATAGTTTTCAAAGCAAAAAAAATCTTGTGAGAATAATACTCTTTCTATTTTAAGCCACAAGGATGAGGTTCACGGCAAGTCCATCTTTGGCCACAATGGCCTAAGGAACTCAAACTACAACTTCATTGATGGCCATGAAAACTAGCAGCTTTCCCCTATCACCATTGTGAAAAATTGCAGTACACTAGATAAGGATTACAATCCTAGCAAAAAGAAAAGAATTATGCTAACCAGTCAACCAAATTCAATTAACACTGAAGGAGATAACTGGACACTTATTTCTAACAAAAAATTCAACAATTCTAAACAAATCATACCTTATATGTTTATAATTACTACCAAGAAATACAAAGGGAATTGGATATGGCTTTTTTGTTGTATCTGAAAAAGACTTGTTGAACAACAATTAGGCAGAATAGATGTTTGTCACTCCCCATGTATGGGCTTAGTTTTTATTTTTCAATGCCCCTAAGAATAAGATGATACATTCTATTTGTTTTATATTATGGGAGTGGACCCGTTGACCACACTTCATCAATAAAAACAAAATTCTGATTTTGACATGCTAGCAAACACTAAACAATAGTTCTAGCAAATTATAGCAGTTGTAGGCAAGAATAGAAAAAAGTTGCCAAACATATTGATTTACACGTATTGCTTTCAATCACCTTAAAATTTTGTATTCCACTACTAAATTATTTGCACAATTTGACGCTTTGAACTACTTGTAATGTATTAATTTTTCTTGGATACAGCTTATAGTCGAAGGGATATCAACTTCTAGATCTTGCTACAAATAAGTTATACATTAGCAAGGATGTAGTTTTTCATGAGAAAAAAGATTGTGGCACATCTCCCTCACCATCACATGTAAGCCACCAAACACCTAGAATTGTTGAGATTGAAGAGGAACTTGAGGACATTCAACATGCAAAAGAATCTTGCGAAGAAGAAAGAGAAGAGGTCTTGTTTCCAATGAAACAATTTCCACGTCTATCTCCATCTCAATCCTCGACTCCTACACACAAGCTAATTAAATGGTATTATACCACCATGACAGTAAAAAGGTAGATGTAGTCACAGACCTAACTCTAGATTAAGACTTGCAACAATTCTCATAAAAAAGTGAAATTGGCTCTTACATGCAACATAGTCCAAAATTCAAAACCACAAATGCTAAAGTATGTTCAATTCACAACTTTGGAAAGATGCCATGGACACAAAATGTTAAGCATTGATGAGGAACCACACTTCGGAGCTTATTGATCTTCCACCAAAAAAGAAGGCTATTAGATGCAAATGGTTCTTCAAAATCAAATTCAAAATGAACAATAGAATTGACAACTACAAGCCCAACTTGTGGCCAAGGCCACAAAATAAGGCGTTCACAATGAAGAAGCTTTTGCCCCCACTACAACGATCAAGAGTATCAAAATAGTTTTCACAATGACAACACAATTTGAACGGCAAGTTCATAGGACGACTACTAGAAGTGCCTTCCTTAATGAAGATCTCAATGACAAAGTCTACATGAGTCAACTTAAGGGGTAAGCTAGACCTAGACAGCAACAAGAATCTTACTGACTTGTCAAATCCCTTCACAGTCTAAACAAAACTCTCTAAGCTTGGCAATCAAGATTGATGAGCATCTACTCAATCATGGAATCACTAAGAACCTACATGATCCCAATCTCTACCTCAAAGAGTAAGGAGAGATTGTATTTTGATTTGTATATGTCAATGATCTAACCATCACTAGGAGTTCTCAAGAGATGAAGTTAGCAACTAAGAATGATCTCAAATGATCGTTTGACAAAAGAAATCTTAAAATGTTGATTTTTTGTCTTTGACTAGAAGTGTGGCAAAAGAATCAAATTTTTTTACTCAATGAAATACACCAAAACATTGCCTAAGAAATTTAGGATGGAAGCCAACAAACCCATGTCAAAACCGCTGAAAACAGGATTGCAAGACATGATACATCACCCTAGCTGAATACACCTATTTATCTCCAACTAAACGAGAGTCATTTGCTAGACCTACACTAGATCAGATATTAGCTACGCTATTTGTTATCTTTCGATGTTCATGCAAGAACCTAAGGTTTCACACTAAAAAATTATGTAGTCGGGTTCACCAGCTACTTGGCCAAAACTGGGTCTAGTTTGCACCAAATCTGAGCGTCGGTTCGGTATGCATGTGGGTGCCCCCAATTCTAACTGTGTGCTCTTTTTCTCCCATGCGCTTCCCTTTTCGCTTTCAGCTTGCAATTAACCTTTCATCCTGTAATGTCCCCTACCTGATCTATTTAAATATACTAAAATTGATAGATTTTCTTCAATAAGTTATTAACAAGTGCTTGTCTATTTTCCTCGTTAGCTGATTAATTTCATTATTCATAGTTCTTAATATAGATATCAAACCTTGCTACTACTTCAGTTTTAAGGGAGAAGGGTTTACATATGTTACCGAAGCGCTTAGAGACCAACTACAATAGGTTCCCTCAAAGTTTACAGATCCAAGCCCTTACCTATCTTGGGTCTATACCCTCAAGGCTTATGGGTCGCTGATCCCCACCCTATCTTGGGACTTAACCTATTGCTTGGATTTAGACTGCCCCTCTTTGGAACATCTCAATGCCATCTTCTTAAATACGGAAAGTAATAACATGATTTAGACTATAAGTATAGTCTGAATATATATATGAAATTAAGTATGACTGTCATACATATTGCAGTCCATATTAGCATTACTATTAATTCTGCATAAGAGCATTATTGCGCTTCATATATTAAGCATACTTATTAAGCACATCCCCATGCATACCACCAAGAACACAAATGTTACTGCCTGTAACTTGATAACAATTCTGATCTAATCTGATCAATGGTGATCTCACTAGATGCTTTTGATTCCTTCCCTTTATATCTCTCAATTTGAGGGAGAGGTCACACCTCTTCATCATGTATGCCCTTTGGCCAGAGACATACCCTTTCACCATTAGCACCCTTTGAAAGAGTGCAACTCTTCATCATTTCTACCCTTTGAAAGGGACACAGTCTTTCATTATCAGATCTATACTTATTATTTAAATCAGATCTGCACTTCTCATTTTCCAAATTATCCCCCCTCTCAAATGAGGTTCTCTTCTCCCTTTTATATTTCATCGTTGAGGGAGTCGCAACTTTTCCTTTCAGGTCTTTTGACTTTTCATTAACTTAATTAATTTTTACTTAATTGTATTTAATTATATTATTTTACATTTTGATTTAATTTTTAATGTTTTAATTTTATTATTATTTTCTATTTCAAAGTGGGGGCATTACAGTCCACCCCTCCCAAATTTGCTTGTCCTCAAGCAATGTCGATTTTAACTTTCTCAAACTAAGTCATCTACCAATATGAATCAAAAACATGAAGCATACACATGAAAAACACGAAGCATTTGATACCATTTGTAATGTCCCCTACTTGATCTATTTCAATATATTAAAATTGATTGATATTCTTCAATTAGTTATTAACAAGTGCTTATCTATTTTCCTCATTAGATGATTAATATCATTAATAATATAGATATCAGACCCTGCTACTACTTCAGTTTTAAGGGAGAAGGGTTTACCTATGTTACCAAAGCGCTTAGAGACCAACTACAATAGGTTCCCTCAAAGTTTACAGATCCAAGCCCTTACCTATCTTGGGTCTATACCCTCAAGGCTTATGGGTCGCTGATCCCCACCCTATCTTGGGACTTAACCTATTGCTTGGATTTAGAATGCCCCTCTTTGGAAGATCTCATCCCCAACTTCTTAAATACGGAAAGTAATAACATGATTTAGACTATAAGTATATTATGAATATATATATGAAATTAAGTATGACTGTCATACATATTGCAGTCCATATTAGCATTACTATTAATTCTGCATAAGAACATTATTGGGCTTCATATATTAAGCATACTTATTAAGCACATCCCCGTGCATACCACCAAGAACACAAATGTTACTGCCTGTAACTTGATAACAATTCTGATCTAATCTGATCAATGGTGATCTCACTAGATGCTTTTGATTCCTTCCCTTTATATCTCTCAATTTGAGGGAGAGGTCACACCTCTTCATCATGTATGCCCTTTGGCAAGAGACATACCCTTTCACCATTAGCACCCTTTGAAAGAGTGCAACTCTTCATCATTTCTACCCTTTGAAAGGGACACAGTCTTTCATTATCAGATCTATACTTATTATTTAAATCAGATCTGCACTTCTCATTTTCCAAATTATCCCCCCTCTCAAATGAGGTTCTCTTCTCCCTTTTATATCTCATCGTTGAGGGAGTCGCAACTTTTCCTTTCAGGTCTTTTGACTTTTCATTAACTTAATTAATTTTTACTTAATTGTATTTAATTATATTATTTTACATTTTGATTTAATTTTTAATGTTTTAATTTTATTATTATTTTCTATTTCAAAGTGGGGACATTACACATCCTCTATCCACCATAAGCAATTTTTGGGAGAGCTAGCGCATTCGCTGCAAAACAAAGGCATCAACCAGCAATTTTCTCAAGGAGAGAATCCCAGGCAATGATGTCCATCACGCCCTAAATAACTCCATCGCTTGACCTTTATTATAAAAGCTAACATATTATTTATATATTAATAAATTAAAATTAAAATTCTGAATATACCTATGTTTTAATATTTTTAAATTTATTATAAAGTATTCAAATTTAATAATATTGTTTTATTTTTTATAGTTTTAATTTAATAAGCCTAAAATATTTCTATTAATTTTAAATTTAATATAATATTATTTTATTCTAATAAACAATACATTTGACTATATTATTTTATAATTTAATTTAATTTCAAATCTATTGGGGGACTTCGTGCAGATATATATATTATATATTTATAGATTTGTGATTTTTACATGTTTTTTGTACCAACGAACCCAATCCCCAAAACAGAAATTTAGTCGAACCCACGAACCGAACCCTTGAACCCAAACGCGAACCAGTACCAGAACTAGCAACTTAGCTAAAGCAACAAAGCAAGTCTTGAAATACACCTATGATATAGTGTTGCATGACCTGGAATATAAACAAAATGAACATTTTCTTTGACAAAATACACAGGATGCAAATAATAAAGGTTCTTTGGATGACAAGCAGTCTACTTTGAACCTTGTTTTCTTCTTGGGATCCGCTCTAATATCATGTGGGAGTAAAAATAAAACCATTGTTGCTCACTCTTCCACAAAAGCAAGAATATTGTGCTATAGGTGGATCTGTTTGCAAAGCAATATCATTACTTTGCATCTTGATAGGAATGTGTGTGCCTCAAATCCAACTTGAAGTTTTGTTTTGCAGAAGTCAAGGACTGTCGAATCTTGTTTGTAATTTAGTTTTTCATAAGCACACCAAAAAAATTGAGCTTCAATGCCACTACATCCACAAACATGTGCTACAACATAATATTCAAATCCAATTTTGTTCCACTTGAGAGC
Source organism: Cryptomeria japonica (assembly GCF_030272615.1). NCBI lineage: Eukaryota > Viridiplantae > Streptophyta > Pinopsida > Cupressales > Cupressaceae > Cryptomeria > Cryptomeria japonica. The sequence continues at coordinate 616,554,321 of NC_081411.1, read as the reverse complement.
AATATGTTGACATTTTAGCAATTATTTTTCAACAATGAAGTTCAAAGCTTTTAGACACTTGCTCTCAAGAAAATGATGTAGTAAGGGGGGGCTTGCTGGTATAATATAATAATAGTAAGATATTGCATCATAATAGATGCATTCACTTTTGTTAATAGATAATAATAAAATTAATATTATTATTACTTATAATGATTTTTTATTTTCACTAACAAAGGAATTGGTTAGTAGATGTCTATGGTTGGTTGGAATGTAACCAAACACCCTTTGTGTATATATGCAACCTTTCAATCAATAATACAATGCTGATTGATTGCTTCTCATAACTCTATTACTAACTACTAATATATATTTATTTGAATAGGTTTATTTGCGTGATTTAAATTATAAAAATTAGTATAAAGCAGGCCACCTGTAATGTCTGTGTACAAAGCCTTA